>NC_141570.1:16000000-16110000 GCF_036417535.1 Chlamydotis macqueenii
TGGGTTTAATTTTCATTTTCACCCTGAGTTTGTGTGCTCCTGTTTTGTCTTGTGATTTAAAAGCATTGATAGAAGAAAGACAAAAGGTTTCCTACCTAATATCAACTCCGGTAGTATGCATACAGGCTTTCTGCACATTATGTCATAGAATATTTCAAGTTGGAAGGGACCCTTAAGGATAGAGTCCGACTCCCGTGTGTGTGTGTATATATATAGAAGATACATGTATGTGTGTGTTGTATATTTGTCTTGGAGCACTTAGCTGAAAGGAAATATTTTATCAATTTAAGATACTTTACAAGAAAAAAATCTTCTTGTCTTTAAAAATGTATACTGTAAAGAAGCTGCTTTACGTCTTAGTTTCAGTATTCAATGTACCTTGGTACTGTTTTAGTAATATTCAACATAATGAAGTCTAAGTGGCATACACTTTGTCATTCTTAATTTTCAATTACTCTTTATTAGTACTTCTTACCTTACTGTGGAAGGACCTCTTTCACTCCTGGAAGGCAATTTATAATGTTGTTACAAAGATACTGTTTCCAGTTCAAGTTTGAGATGCATAGAAAACCTGGAGGCAGTGCTTTTTTTTTTATTTTTTTTTCCTCCTTTAATTATTTGTTTTATTGCATGAGATTATCAGTACATTAGTAGAAGGAATTGTCAGTGATTGATTACTAAGCCCTAATTGTTTTTTATTCCTTCCCCTAAATTAATATTAGTGATACCAAGTTTTGATATGCATGAACACTGTGACATACAGTGCAGCAAAACCACCCAACTATTGTAGCCTGTTACTCTTCAGAAGAGTATTGATGATAATACATGTTATTTTTAAATATGTATGTTACTTTTGATTTTTTTAATGTAACTACTGTTCTGTAATGCTGAAACGTGCATTTATTGTTTTCATGTTTAAGTATTCGGGAGTCCGGTCTCATGCTGACATTTGTGTATGCTCTATGTTTTCATCTCCTCTCGGTGAGCAGTAGCCTGATGTGCCTGTATGAAGTAAAGCTAATTTTGATAATTAGCTGGTGTAACAGTAGCTTTGAAGAATGTCTTATGCTGAAACGTTAATTTTTTTTTCCCTGTTATGTCTAAATACTCTTCAATTTTGTTCTTTCTGATACCAAGAAATTAGGTCATGTGAAACTATAGCAGGAAATGTAATTTTTGTTCGAGTAGTGGAGCCAACTGTCTTGCAACTCAGACTACAAAGAATGAAACTTTTTGATGTCTAAGATGTTATCATTTATTGGGCATGTTGATTTTTAGACCCCCAGCAATTCTAGATCTGTCAGGTGTTGTGAAGCTGGTGCTTGTAGTCTTTATTAAATTTTATAATTTAAGGCATCATAATGATACATAAAAAATTAAAAGTTCATCTTATTAAGATTGTCTCTAAATTAAATAGTAGTTGTTTCCATTTTTTATTTTGTTTTTATTTTTTACTGAAAGTAAAAGTAACTGGGAATAATTCTGTAACAATGACTTGAAAATATGTAATGGGCAGAACTTTTTCTGCTGTTCCTATGTGGAACAGTGTTGCAGGAGTACAGGTATTTTCTTCACCTTGTAACTGACAGATTTGTTGGTAATACTGTCTCCAAATCACGCAAGTCTTGGCTTATCTGGGTTTGCACTCGCCATGCTGACACACGTCTGTCATCATCTCAGTCATCTGAAGAATGTACAGGATTGGGGAACGCAAGCTGTTTATTTTCAGCCTTCATTTATTTTATTATCTGTCATAATCCTCTATGTTGTGGTAAGAAGAGATTCCTTAGTTCTGTAGGTCGGCACTTAGGATGTGTCCACTGAAGACTACCGTTAGTAATTCCTAAAGCTCTTAGAGGAGTGATTAGGGAGTCATGATTGCTCACAAATTGAGTCTTTTTTCTGCTTGACACTGATCCTGTGATAGTCTCCCCACTTAATCCTCACCAGCAATTTGCCTATAGTTGCAGCTAACAGGAGGTGATTAGAGGGGAGTTGCCCACTGCCTTTTCACTGCTGCCGTAGTGGCGTGTTAGACAGGGGCGAGTGAATCAAAGCTGTTTTCCTATTAACTCAACACCTCCTAATGCATTACCACCACTTTTATCTAATAACAGTGTTCAGCTTCCAGCGCTGTTGCGATGTTATTCGGTATTCCTTTTAAAACACCACAATGAGCATTTTAAAAATTAGAGAACAAAAAGTGTAAAGCAGGAATACCCAAAGATGAAAGCAAAATAATGAAACTGAGAGGTCTCGTCTTTTATTAGCACATGCATGTGACCCCGATTAAAATTACAGATCATTTTCTCCCTGCATCAAAAGGCAAGTAGACTCCACTTTCTCTAAACATTATTTTAATTGCAGTCCTGGTGACAAGTAACTGATGCAACACTTTTGAAGGGATAATGAATGCATTTACAAGTGAGAAGAGCACCAATGAAAGGGTGATCATGAAGAGTTAACTTCTCCAAGCATTAGTTACAATGAAGAATGACGTGAAAGGCCCGAGTGAAAATTTGTCAAATATTTACTACTTTTTATTTTGACCCACCTGTAAAACATATCAAGAAGTAGTTGACATTTATCATTTTATTGGTATGATACAGAATCTGCACTATGAAGCCTACATTCTCTGTTTTTTAAAAGTTTTATTTTTAAAAAAAAAAACCCTTAAATTTTATACTTTTACTACTGTATTGACAGAGTTCTTGATTAGTTTAATTAGTTTTAAAGAAACTACAGTAGTGGATTTAAGACCCCTGCAGTGACATACAATCCAAGAAGTTTCCAACAGCAAGCAGACTTGCGTTTGGTTTTTGAGGCCAGTAAATAAATGTCCTTTCTAAAGATTCACGGCATGCATCAAGGTTTCTGTCCCAGTTGAAATAGCTAGTTCAAGTACAAAAGTGGAACTTCACAAGAACATCTCCTGAACTGGTAGATTGGTTGAGATGGTAGGAACAGAAGAGGTGGCATCTCTAGCTATTTCAAGGTTACCAACCAGTTTATCCTTTGAACTTCCTTGTCTTCTTTCTGTTCTCGAGGTTCCTTTTGTGATGATAAAGGTATTTCAGGAACACATTAGTGAATATATTATAGTTTACATGGTTTAGAGTATACAGTATAAGAAAGTTATATTTTAACATGCATTAAAAATTTGAAGTAGACTGCTAAACTATAGGGAAAAAAAACATACTAGTTAGGTGTTGGCTTGGACTCAGCCAGCTCATCCCATTGAGAGACACAGAAATCTCAAAATTATCACCTATAATCACCATTCCCTATTTAATTTGGTCCTACAGAACAAGAACAAAGCAAAACTGGACAAAGTTTTCTACTTTTAGATTCTTGAGAGATTTTATGTGCAGCACACACACATACAGATAGCTAAATAAATACATCTGTCTGTCCTGAAATCGTAAAAGATGTGTCATAGTTTCTGAGTCTGTCACAGGTCTATCATGTATTTTGTCAATACATCTTCAAGCACGTATCTTCTCTAAAACCACCAAACAATCTTTCACTCTGTGTCAGAATGCTATTTTCAAACTCAGGCTTTTTGTTATTTAAGAGAAGCACAAAATATGGAAACATCTGGATGCCAGTGTTCATGCCACTCTTCATTTGACTGGCAAAAGCAGGTAGAGCAGTAACAATAGACTAAATCAGGTCACTCCAAAATCACTGTTCCTTATTTTTTGTTTCATATACTGCTGTTGTCCTGTCTGGAGCTGTCAACTGTATAGAAAAAACATCCCTGTTACAAGGTGCACCAGTCCAGAAATTCCTGTCTTGAGTTAAATCCTTGGAAGCACACGGTTCGATCATTAGAAAATCCAAGATGTAACTGAATTCTGTGATGGAACCCATTTTGCAGGAATCGTTTTGATCAGGAACTCTGTTATCCTTTGATTCTTACATATTGTCTTCAATTATACATTGTGTTTCTCATTTTTAATATGGCTGCAAAAATGTATTCCATAAATTTGCGTAAGGATGCCAAGTAATAACACCTGTCATCTGTCGTCTTTTCTTGGAAATTTAAGACAGACGAATAAACTGCTTTCTGTTGTATATTCATTTGTATTTTTTCTTTATGAAAAATAACATAAATTCTATTATATAGAAGCTGCTGAGCTTCTTGTGTTATAAGGCCATAAGCAAAAAAGCCTTTCAGAACTATTTCTGATTTTTTTTTTTTTTTTGTGCTTTTTGAAGGTAGTAGATGCAGAACCATAGAAAATATAAGTAGGCTCTTCATAGGATACATTGCTGTAAACTGCTGTGTGAACAGGGCATCTGTCTTCCAGAGCTGTAGGACTGCTTAATGTCCAGGACTTGGAAGTTTGTTTTCTTTATTTAAGTAATAAGTGTGCCTTAGTTGTAAGGTGAAATACTGCCAATTTTTTTTTTTTTAAGAGAACACTGAATAACAGTTTTTGGTTCCTATTCTTCTGTGCCGTTTTCATGAAAAAACAAGGAGGCTCTTTGATTTTTCTGAAGTGCTGCTGAAATAGCTGGGATTTAAAATTTCCACAGTTATGCAGGCAAGAACTATTTTTAGTCATGTTAGTTATTAATTGTGATAGGGCAAAAGATTATTTTTCTATTTTTTAAAACTTAATAAAGGTAGTGGATTTATCAAAAAGGTAGATGTTAATAGATTTACTTTCTAACTTTGTTAGCTGAACTTCTTGTCTGTCCATCTTTTCTTTTTTGGAGAGCTTGAGGTAATGGAGTGCTGCAGCAGAAAAGCAGAAGTTTTTAATTGGTGTTTCCAGCTCAGAAATGTAGAAAGTTCATATATGTATATGGAAGTATACAAAATCACTGCCCTAAAGCAACAGGACTGTTAGTGACATTGGTTAAGGTGAGAAAAAAAATGGTACGAGATGAATGAAGTCTGAATTGATTCAGGTTTCATAATATTAACAGCTTGCTGTTGTTTACCCAGGGATGAATTATAAAATTGGACACTGCAGGATTTTAATTTTTCATCCTCCAAGTCTCTTGTGCCCTACCTAGTCGAATGTTATACAGCATTTTTTTCTGGGGCGTGCTGTGGTATCCCATGTCTAGGTTGTGGCTAGGAGTGATTTCCCCTTCCAAGTAAGTGCTCAGGACGCGTTGTCAGTCTAGGTCAGGATGGAAGCTCTACACAGTCTCCTCTCCCATTGTCTCTGGAAGGAAAACCCAGGTGCATCAAGTAGAAAGGGACAAGGACAGCAGCGTTTTTCAGAATGCACCTACCCCACAGTGTGTCCAGAACCGCAGTGAATCATGAACGAAGCACAGCTCTATTTATTGTTGCAGACACTCCGCGTTCCCGAGATGTATGGTACTGGCATGCAGTTCCTTCTCCATGTCTTTCAGTGAATCATCTGTTAGCACATCGATGTTCTGATTCCTTCCAAGTGCAGTTCCTTGCTTCAGAGTGGCTGTTTAAATACTGTTAGCATGTCCTGCTTGCTTAGTCTGTGATTTCAGCTTGAAAATGTGAAAATTAGGGGGAAAAGAAAAAGCCCGGTTTGGTAATTTCCTCAGGAGAAAATTCAGTTCGATCTCTAAGAGTAAAATTTAGTTGTTGTAGGGAAGTATCATCAGTAATAAAGACACGGAACACCAAGCAGTGATCTTCTTTGTTACTTGTGTTGCTTTTCTTGTAGTGGTCAGGGTTTAGTGTACCTGATTGGTCTTGGCCATCGGGTGTTTTTAGAGTCTCATTTCTGACATTTTTTTCTTTTAAAAATCACAGTGCAATGATCAGTTCTGTCACTGAGGCCCAGACTGTACTTCAGCAAATTCAGGTCTGTCATGGTCACATTATCACCGTTTTAGTGGGGAGGATGAAGGGCAGACCTCAATGATTCCATCAATGATATGACTCTGAGTAACTAAGGCTGGTATTTTGACTGATATTGTGGTATTTTTATAATCAGCTTCTAGAGTCTTACCACTTTTTTGAGCATATGTTAAAAATTACAGCAAACCAAAGTATTTCTAGCGCCTTTTCTGTCTGTAGTTTACCGAGGACCATCGGCAAAAGACAAACTTAACTTTTTTCTTCTCTACCTCCCGTTACTCTCTTGGGGAGTAGGCTGCTTCTGTCAAAGTGGAAAAAATATGGCTCCGTACCTCACCCACCTCCCAGGGGAAATAAGATAACACGGCAGATGAATAAGGAAGTCCTGCCCTCCCTTGTACCTGTGAAAGTGTGTGTGCAGCTGTTCATTGAACCAAATCATGAAAGTCATCTTTGTGAAGCTAACCCATTTGCTCTGGGCTAATTTAACCTAAGTCGAATTCCCAGTCTTGTTCACCCATATTCAGACAGGGGTTTGGGTCAGTACGTGTGAGGTGGTGCTGCATAGGTCACTGGGCCAGTGGAAGCTGCAAGACTTGCACTGCAGTTTGGAAAAAGTCCCTTCTGCCAGCTTATCACTACTACCAGAGAATGGAAAGAGATGGCAACGTATAAGTAATTGGGTAGTTTGGGGAATGTTTTCGTGTTCCCTGTGACCGTCCAAGACATTTAAAAATACATCCCGTGCTACTATATATCCAAATCAGGACAGCTCAGAACTGCATTTGGAACCTCACATGTCCTGTGTGGGACATTCTAAGTGCTTTCTTACTTAGAAGGCATGGATGATGGATTTGGACAATGGCCAGTGCTATGGAAATGGAGTCTCAACCTCGAAGCTCTCTAATTCAGCTGTTAGCATATGAGTTATTTATAGGAGAATTGATTCTAGCTTTGTTAAAATGTCTGAGGGCTTTGTTTTTTCTTTCAGTAGCATTAAACCTTTACTTTTTTTTTTTTTAATTTAAGTAAGTTGGGATGCAGAACTTGGTGTATTATTTGGTTCGTTCTTGTTCCTGAAATTAGCTACTGTTGCTTACAGGTATATATAAAAATAAAACCAAAACCCACCCAAAACCTCCCTATATAAGGAAGGAACATTGACAGTCGAAGGCAGATGTTGTTCTGGTGACTTGATTTACTCTAAAACATTATTTAGTTTTATGAGAAGCTTCTAGAGAGTGTCAAAGATATTTTTCTTATATGAATTTTATGATATAGTTTAAAACCCCGAGAAAATTTATGTCATTTTCTGTTGGGAATTAGTTCTTTAATGTAAAATTGTAGCCACCCCATTGCTAGTATTTTAGAGCATATTTTCTGTTCTTTGGTCAAGTATTCTTCCTCAAAACTAACTAGTGTCAGATGTTTTGGGGAAAAAGACCAAGTAACAAGCAGATGAGGGATAATGTGCATTTGCAAAGATTTTATCTTAATCCTCTGCAGACATATGTTCATTTAAACTATGAAATGTAATATCTGTATGATATCTGGAAGGTTTTTTTCTTTTTAAAAGTGTAGCTGTTTATCAACTGCAACCTTTCTTCTCTTTCTTTCTTTCAAAACATCTAAGTGCTTTTATGACTTCTGAATTTTCATTTGTTTAAGACCCACAGTTCACTAACAGGAAACTTTTCCTGGCTGACCAGTCCATTTTTACCTCTTCCCTGACAGGTAGACACTTAACGTGTTTGCTCTTCAGTGTTGAAGACAGAGGGGGAAACACGTATTTACTACTTAGAATTTTAGTTCATTAAAAAGTCCCAAACCCAATGTGTTGTTAAGAAGGGATTACCTTATGAGGAACTGGCCTAAGAAAACAGAAAAGTTTGTACAGTCAGCATGGCTATGCTAATAGTATTGTTCACAAAGGCATCAAGTTCTCAATTTCCTGACAGTGACAAGTTTTATTTCTTTACAATGGTAGAAAACACCAGATTGCACTGGGATATCAAAGTGGGAGATAATAACTGAAAATGCCTGCTGTCTTTGCTTTCATACCTTGAAAATGTTATTTGGTTTCAGTGATTCTAATATTATCTATGCTTCTTTATATAGAATGGTGAAAGTTAAGCATTTTTTGTTTGCCTCCCTCTTGCATCAGTTTCGTTGCTTTCCCAAGGAACTTTTATGGTTACCATGGGAAACTTTTGAGATTTGACAGTCTGAAAGTTACAGGCCAAGATTATTCTCCAACCTCATCCTTTGAAGACTATCTGACGATAGCAGGACTTTGGGGGAGTTATTTGAACATCCAACTGTAAGACTTAAAGAGTTCTTGCTTCTGTGATGGACTGAATAGCAGTCTCTGGATAGCCCGGGTAACAGCCACATGAGAAATGTGTTGATCTAAACCAAAGTAAATTTGGTTTGCAAACAGACCCCACACAGTCTTTGGAGAACTGGTGTAACCTATGCCCAGTGAACAATATTTCAAGTAAATGAGTAGTCGTGTTGCTAATATTCTAGTGTTCTAATTTTATAATTTACACTAGACCTACACAGTAAACAATTTAATGTGTTTTATATATGCTGCAAAGGGACGATGCAGTAAGGATGTGGAGTTCAGAAAAAAAAAATACTTGTATTGGATCTACACAGTGCGTTAGGAAGAGACTCTTGGCTTTTGAGAGCCATCACGATCTAAAAATTAAAAAAAAAAAAAAAGAAAAATCCATCTAGAGTATTTCTGCTACCTGGCTGACAGTCAGTCTAGAAGAGAAGCAATCTTGGGGGATTGTGGGAAACGCCCACAGATTGTCTGCCTCAGTAGTGAGTGTGTCTGAAGCTCAATATAACTTATTCCATTACTGTGGCAATATATACTGTAACTTGTATTAAAAAATATTTGCGCCACCAGCTGTTTTATTGTTCTAAAAAAAAAAATAAAATAAAACTAGTACGCACTTCAGAAACATAATAATGACAGCTTTCTGCTTCTGGCTGGTTTGCTCCATTGTTTTCATCAGGCTTATTTCTAACATTGCAAAACCCTAGATAAAACCAGTAAGGATTACTAAACGCACAGAGCATACGTTCCTTTCAGGATGTCTGTAACTTAAACAACGTAGGAGGCTAGAAAGTTTTTTTTAAGGAATATCAAAAAGATTCTTCAGGAGTTTTACACTTAAAATCTAGTTAGGGCCAAAAAGGATAAGCAACTTGCACATAAAGACAAGAATTAATTACTAATGTAATTGACATTTTAAGTCTAATCAAAGAATTTTTAATAATATGGGTCTAATTTTTACAGAAAGAGAAAAAGAAAACAGACTATTACAGGACAAATCAAAATTGTTGCCAGAGTAACTTGTGGCCTCCATTTAGCAAATGGGGACATAAAAACTTTTTTTTTTGGTGATACCCATCAGGGTTGTTAGGTGTCTAGCCTTTTCAGACAAGTGAAAGGAGATTGGAGACATTATCATCACAGAAGTATGCAAACCTGCGTGATAGTGCTCCCTGTTATTTCATAGATACATTAGAGGTCATGCTGTAAATGCCTTATGGAAGTTTTCTGCTTAGCATCCTATTATTTGCAAAATACATGATATTCCATAGCAGCTTGGTTTGACCAGTCACAGTATTGAAAGTGACATACACATATTTTTGTAAGCATATTTATCTCATGTAGATACTTGAGTTGCCTTTTCCTTCTCTGTTGCCTCCCAGAGCATATTTTTCTATGTAAAATATCATAGCAGCTTTTAGTGGTTTATCTCCTATGTATTTTTCTCATCGTATCAGTATATTAGTGTTGATGCTTTCTGCACAGAGACAAGAAGGCAGCCATGTTCAGAGTTGTCTGTTACATCGTCATAGCAGAAATAATATGTATTATCACGTGCATTATTTGTATTTCACCGTAACTACTTTTTCAGCTTTTTGAACTACGACAATTATCTCCACTGTCTGCTCATTATGGGGAATGATAGCATGGTAAGTAAGTGCTAAAAGTCACAAGTAGCCATGCTGTCTGATTTGTCAGAGGTTGTGTTTAATTTCCTTTGTGTACGAGTGGATTTTCCAAGCTCATGGGCTCGGAAAGCACCTCACCATAAACTATCCAGAAGTTTAATTATCTTATTCTGTTAGGTTAAATTACTAAACTGCTTCTTCAAAGATGCTGTTCTGTATTTGAATAAATATAATATGCAAAAATGTGAAAATTGCGCCTAGTATGATACCCAAGTGGGATACAGTGGCTTTGTGGTCTCATGTTTTGAGAAATTATTTTAAGACACACAAAAGGACACTGTCACTCTGTTATTAATGTTAAAAATTGTTGATGCTCTGTGCAGTGTGTTTTTCTAATTAGAGGGAAGCTGTAGAGTACCATTTCCATAATCGACATGGGAACAGAAACTCAGCAATATTTCATGTATTTGCAGTGAAACTGCTCCTCGGCAACATAGAAATGGCTTTTATAACATAAAGGCTGTAATTAGAATAAGTCAAATCAGTTGGAAACGATTAAAGCCAGAGCAGGCTAAGCTGCCTTCTAAATATTTGTCTGGAGATTAGCCCTGCTCTTACAGCCCCTGAGAAGCATCTTTGATTTACTTATAATGCTTGACGTGGCAGAGATAATCCCGCAGAAGGCAAATGAACACAAATTTAGATGTGCTGTTAGGGTCTCTTTGTTGATTTGACAGGAGGCAGCATATTGGAAGTGATGCTGGAGAAATGAATATAGGGTCACATTAGACAAATTGCTTAACTCTCCCTCTCCCCTCTCTGTGATCATCAATTTAAATTCTTTTAAGAACGTGCTCATTCTTTGAAGCTTTTAGGATGCACTTTAGAAGTCCATGTGGAATAATTTTCTGCATGTCTATGCGACAGTTGATGTGAGTCTCATTGTATTTAAAATTATAGTCCTGAGACGGAACTTTCTGCTTGTTGCTTGTCTGACATCAGCTATTAAAATACAAGTAAAGCTTGTCAGGTATAAATTTGAAGAAGAAAAGAGATGATTTTAGAAGATCAGAATTGTTAATATTAATCAGCTAGTTGTGGAAGAACGGTGATTTACTCTGTAGAAGAGTTCTCTTGGGTGAACAAACAAACCAGGCAGACATTGGGTAGCCAGTTACTTACTGACACCCCTTTACCGCACTTTGATAGCTGGAAAGGAAAATAAATGTAGCACTAATGCGGATGATAGATTGTAAATGTGGACTGGCCTCTGTGTTAGCTTGTAGATTTAATGGCAACAGCAGAAAGTAACTGTTATGAGAGTACGTAAAGCTGGATGATTTGAAATGAGTTTGAAACATTAGTCAACTTCTTGGTGTAGATCAAATTTGTACTTCACATCATTTTCCTCTCATTTATAATCTCCACAGCATCCCAAACTTTTTGTTTAGCTGGTGAAAATATAATCAGTCTAATGTATTCTCTCACTGAATTTTAAACAAGACCATTAAAACTCCTTTAACGTGCTAAAGTAAGCTTCAGAGAGGGTTTCCATTTCATCTTTATTGAACTGAGGCTATAGCACTCTTTCCCTTTGCACCGCAGTGAGAAGCTGTCAATAATTCAATAGCCGTGGCCTTGATGGGCCAAGGCCTAACTTAGACTTTAAACAGAGCCAAGCAGCTTGTCAAAGTGTGATGTGCTGTCAATGCCTGACTGATCTATACTGCATGAATTCTCCCTCACCTCTTGATGTATCACTGGGAATAAAAAGAAAGCAATTTTAGAAGTAGACCTAGTGTGAAGCACCTGTTTGTTTGGAATTTTTAATAAGGGAAAGTTGTGTTAGTAATGAAGCTCGAGGAAGTCACTGCATTTTTACTTAGGGGACCCAGACAGAATTCCTGTTGAATAGCATCGATGCTTTTACAGTGTCTTCAGGAAAAGAAGTCACAATATTTGTAAATTTGTTGGTGCCTTAGAGCAAGTTCACTTGTAGCAATACTTAATATCTAATGACAAGTAACTTTGCTTAATCCAAACTACCTATTTATGTCTTTCAGTTTTATTGATATCATACTGTTAACACTCAGTATGGCAGCAGTGAAACTTTTTCATAGCTATTTGTTTTTAGTTTTTTCTCCTACACAGTAACTGACGTATATGATGCATTCATATCCTTTTTAAATGCTCTACATTGAATTCCTTCTATTTAATAATTTACTTGGAAGCTGAATAATTACTTGTTTTTCAAAGGATGTAGTTCAAAACAAAATTATCTAATGTGAGATCTAATGATCTAATACTAGTTGTATTCTAGTTCTCTTAGACTTCATACCTGAATGTAAAAGCGGTATTGTATCTGAGGTGCCTTTGAAAAGGTGTAAGAAAGCTTAAGTAAGACTGTATGATATTTGTCTAAAAAACAAAAAAGCTAGCATTATTAAATGTGTACTTAATTATATTTTAAAGCATTTGAATTTCTGTCCTTATGTTGCCAGGCTTCTCTTACGATAAGATTTATTGGGATTTAAAAGAGAGAAGTAACATTGCTATTCTTACTTTAAATTTATTTGTTTTGTCATTATTTTCTTTACAAATCCATATTTTTTGGAGTTTCCGTATCTGCAGAAAGTTTCATGAGACATGTAGGTTCTCAGCCTTCAGGTAATTTTTGAATAGAGACACAAGAGACTAATAGTAAAATAAATGAGTCACTTACAATCTTTGAGAAATTCTGAAACCTTGTGCTAATGGATTTTATCAAGTCTTTTTTATTTTTTTTTTTTTTTAAAGCTTGTGTTATATGTTTTAATTGTAAATGGCTTACTCCCTAAGTCTTGTTTTTCTGAAAACTTGAATTTCAGTATTTGGTGTGTGTTGATGATGATGCAGCTGTTGTCTGTTGCACAGGGAAGCAGGGGCAACATAGTGTAAAACACGGTTGGTAGTGTTTCTCAACTAAGACTTGATTTCAGTGGTGTGAGTGCCTCACACTCCAGAATATAAACTAATTGAAGCCCCCATTGAAGACTTGAATGGAGACACAGTCAAATTTTCATTAAAAATAAAATAATTGAAAAATGTACTGTTTTTTTTAATATTTGCAAAGTTGTTCTTCAAACTACCCATTAAATGGCCCTACTCCATTTTAGTGCAAATAAGATTGATTTGCTTAACTTGCTGAGAATTGTGGATAGGACTGTTGATCTGTGCTGGAGTTTGTGTTGATGCTAGAGTAAGTGATACTGTATATCGAGCAATTAAGCAATGATCTTTGCATGAAACAAGCCTCATATCCCGTCAGTTTACCTTTGTTGCTTGAGGTGCTGGGTGCTCATTGCACTTGACAATATGGAAGTGTAATCATACTGGTGCAACACTTTTTGTGGCGATAATCTGTTTGAAAAATTGTGCATGATAGGCTTCATAGTCTTTAACAGTGTCACACATGATGACTAACATTCACATTTTGGCCAGTGATCTTCCAAATAATTAATTCTTCAAGATTAATTAAGTATTTTTGACTCTGAGTGCATATTAAAGTGCATATGCAGAATATTAAAGAAAGCAAAATAATCACTAAATTTTTTACTTTGAAAGATGCTGTTGACCTTGATGCTGTTTTGCCTTGGGTGCTGGGCTAAAGACTGTGAATGAGATGGTTATGCACCGTCATTAGATGAGCAGAGAATGAACTTGACAAGAATAAAAAGTATCCTGTTTGTAGTGCCGTGTATAAAGCACAAGCAAGGTGAAAATGCATGATTGATTATTAACATGCTTGCAAAAATATAAGTTGCTTACAAAAATACAAGTCTAAAGACACTCCTCTGAGATTGGAGTGAGACTGAGGGTCTTCTTCACTCTGACAGTTGTTTGTTTTCTTGACTTAACTGCTTAACTGGGCAAGTAGAATTTGACCAATTTTCAAGAGATGATCTGTAAAAGGATTAGAACACGCTTCTTGTTCGGACTGTTCTTGGCTATCCTGAATTCATTAAGACGCTGCTCGGATACATTATCTGGACATATATCTATACATGAATAGTTGTACCATGCATATGACAGCAACTTTTGTTAGAATGAAGCTCTTCTAAGGCCAATTTTGGCAATTGACTTTTAAGAACATATCTCCATGAGGCTTTCTTCTTCCCCTCTGTACAAATGCACAAATAGATACCGGTGCAGCACTCACTAGTTGATGTCATCACAGATCTAGGGGTGGAGATCTACTCCTTGTGGACCCTTATAGTTCTTTGTTCTGTGACAGAAGTAAGGAAGCTCTTGCAGTCACTCCGGGATATTTTCCTTACCAACCTTGAGAACTGTGGATAACCATGATCTTCAAGTTCTGTTGTCCAGATGTAGGCATTTTCTGTTGGGCTACTTATTAATGTGCCTAACTTTAGACATCTAATTTAGATGATATTAGCAAGGCTTCCCAGCTGGCGATCATGGCAAGAGTAAGGATTGTTTCACTTAGGGACTTCAGCAAATGACAGAAAAGGTCAACAACATACAACAAAAACCTGCTTTATTTAATCAATATTTACTTTAACAGACTCTAAGGAGAAAGGAAATCCTTGCTGGTGTGTTTTTTTTTTTTTTTTTTTTTTTCCCCTTAGGTATTTTAGGTATCTCAGGTGCTAAAAATACCAAATGCAATACCAAATACAGTCATACATGAGTGAGTTCTCAGGCATGTTAATTCTGTCCATCTTGACTTCTCTTTGGTTTTTAGCATGTTTGATAGTTTTTATGCACGGGTGCCGTTTGCTAATGTAAGCAGAAGAGTATCTTTGAGGTTTTCTGATACTGCCTTTCAGTGCAGAACCGTCTAAGCCTTACAAATGAACAGAAGTACGTTGGCTTTGGTGTACAGAAGGAGCTGCATTTGTGGAACCCTGGGTGTAGCCTAAGTTTGGGAACGGCCTTGCTTATTGTACAAAATCATTAGAAGCTCTGTGTCTGGGAAACACAAGAAACTCGAATGGCTAGGTGAAAGTGAATAAAAATGAGGAGACTTGCAAACTGCTTTTGCTCCAGGGCTGGTTTTAATGAGCTTGTCCCTAATGAGTTGTCCCTGCAACTAGCTTCAGGCCTAAACAGATGAGGCAGGGGTTCTGCTAAATTTTTGATGGGATTTGCACTGGTTTTATGAGAAAGCAAGCAGTAGAGGAGAGTGCAAAGTTGCGTCATGAATCTTTTACGAGACTGGATTGTTGTCTGTCTTGTCAATAGGGATTGTAAGACCTGATTGCTAATAGAAGACATGCCACATGCTCGTTGTACTGACAAACCTGAATAAATAAGGGAGCATATATGTCAAGGGAAGATTTGATTTGTCAAGAGCAGAGACTCAATGACCAATATATGATGCTTTCTGAAAATCACTATTGTCATATGTTATTGAATTGATAACTGAGTGGTGGTGTTTGCAGCCAGGTGTAGTCGTTTACAGAAACAGACTGTTTGGATACGGGCAGTAAGGCTTGCTGTGGACTGTTTTGTGTTTTTTCTAATGCAAAGATGGTTTAAAAAATTCAGAAGTCATTAGATGCTTTTATGCTCTGAGACTTGCATTGGTGGCTCTATTTTATTTTTTATTATATGGATTTCTAATTGTGTTTTATTAGCAGTTTGTTGGCTCCAGAAGTAAAATAGACTTTTTAGTAGTCACTCAATTTGAGAGATTCTTTTTGGTGTGTCCAATACATCTATTGTTAAAATGAAGAACTACCAATGAAAGTATTTCTTAGGTTTGACTTATCTGACAGGATTTTCCTAGTGACTTAAGTAGTTACAAAAATGCTTGTTAGCTAGCAGCCTTCATTGCTTATAGAAGAATGTTCTTTTCCTCACTGCATGGCATTCATGTTGCATTGCACCCATGCTGATCATCTAACATGTAAATAGACCTTATCTTCCTGAACACCCTCTATAGAATTTCTCATCAGCTTTTGACAGTCAGGCTACCCTGAAATCTAGTATTCAGAGATTATAATGTTCATATATATTAATATATCTCTGTGATATTTAGTTAATTGAAATGCAAAGTCACAGTAAGTGAGACCAAGACTTAGTATGCCATGTTTCTGTTCTGTCAGGTCTTTATTTCATAAAATATAAATTTTTTTCCTATGTTGTGTTTTAATTTAATCCTTTCTTTTTTTTTTTCGTGCTGCTACTTTTTACTTCTCCCATGATTATATTATTTTTTCTGCTTCTTTCTCTTAATCGTATTCTCACTATTTTTTTTTTTTTTAATACTTAATCTTTACAAAGTAAATATAATGAGGAGAATGTATGTTTACATGAGCAAAAGCTTTACAGAGAATGGCTGGAATGGCTTGGCAGAAGCAATGGAGAGGACAGCAGAACTTGACAACACAAAACTGTAGTATTACAGGAGAGAAAATGAGTCAAAATATTTGCAAAAACTGTGTAAATAAAACAGGCTTTAATAATTGAAGCTATTAATGAAAGTGAACTCCTTAAAAGACATTTGATATGGCATCAAGTAGAAATGAGAGGTCCGTGAATGAAGTGAGATGATGAGCATCTGAATCAAAATTTGAAATTATTTATTTCAGTGTTAGAAATGTATTTTCTTTGTGGAATACCCGAGTACTCTGCAAACAATTTTTCTTACCAAGATTCTAGTGAACATAATTTCATAAAGTATGTTTGAAGAGTAGCAGTATTTAATTTTGTTCTGCTCTCTAGGTTTTTAATAAATGATGTATATTTTCTGCTATCACAGTCCCACTTTAGAGCGTAAGTCGAGTAGCAGACTTCCAAAAATATTATTATTTCCAGGTTTTATAACAGGTCATATTGTTTTGCTTAACTGTTCTTCCTCAGGTATCGTTAATACTTAGCATGTCTTCAACCTATTTTACCACAACTCTTTCCTCCTTGCTTCCTGCTGTGTCTGCATTTGTTTTCTTACAGCTAGAAATTAAACCGAACAATTTCTGCTGAATTTGCTACATGCATGTGGGGCTGCAAAGAGGAACTGAATTGAGGAGATTTACAGAAAACGCTGTTTTATTCATTCATATAGATAATATAACTACTTTGAAGGGAAATTCTGTATCTCATTTTAAAATTTAGAATTTTCAGCTCTGTCTCCATATCAGTGTTTTAAAAGCCTTGTGGGAATAAAGTTCTTCTAAATTTTCTCTAGTTCAGAAGCCAAATGTTGGGAAGAGGTAAGTGTTGTCACAGATGTATTTAACACTCTCTTCGGAGAAAGAAGTGCCCTGGTTCTGGCTAATTTTCACCAGAGCTGGGACAGGAGCTGGAGCTGGTGGCACCTGTGGCTGGGGACACAGCTGGGACAGTTACCAATTAGCCCCCAGCTGGGACAGGTTACCCAAATTGGCCCCAGGGCTGCTCCACACCCTGTGACCCCCTGCTCAGGGTATAAAGTGGGGATGGGGCTGGGGGGCAGCTTTTGCTGCTGGGGAGGGAGCTGGGCATCAGGATCCATGGTGAGCTGGTGTGCTGTGAGTTATTTTCTGTTATTGGAGTTTGTTTGTTTTCCATCTCTGTTTTCTTTTCTTCTGTTGTTCTCTTAAACTTTTTTTTTAACATCTCAACCCAGGAGTTTTGCTTTCTTTTCTTTCCCAGTTCTCCTCCCGATCCCACTATGGAGCAGTGAGAGGGGGAGTGAGTGAGCAGCTGTGTGGGTGTTTTAGCTGCTGAGTGAGGATCAACCACAACAAAAAGTAAATTTTTTGATTAAAAAAAATTCCAAAGTTAGATTTTCTGCTGGTCAGGTAACTTGTTCAGAAGATGAAAATAAAAAGCTCCTGTTGCTAATTTTGATGAATGTAATTTTCTCAGTGTTTTCAAATACTGCTATTAGTCAGTCCAAACAGTGAAGATCATGAGCACAGGGAAGCATTCAGTACCTTCTCTAGGGGAGCATGTCAGCTGCTCTGAAGGACATAGATTGCAATCATACTTAAAGGAAAAATAATTCTTCATTTGCATTAGACCTACTTTTGGAGTGGTTGATTAAATAAGGGAAGTAACTTTGATTGTCTGTTTATTCTAGTTGCATTGTTACTTTATTTCATATGCACAGATGTGTATTCAGATTATGATAGATTCCCATTGCTTTTAGTAGCACGTGCATTGGTGTGTGTGACAGACAACTTTCTATTTCCTTACTGGGGTAGATGGTTCCTAAGTATTTTTGTTTTTTCCTGAGACATCTGTGGGGGTTCATTTTTGGGCATCTGCATATCCATTTTTTCACTCCAGACTGCAGTTTCATCAGGAAGAATGTATGAGAAGCGTTTGTTGAAACTTTTGTCACTAGTGAGATGAGGTGTACCCTATTATTTTCAGTATAAAAAAAAAAAAATCCTCTTATCTTCCTTAACAGTTTCCGTAAAGCCAAATTTAGATATCAAAATAAACTTTTTTTAAGCGGACTAGACGCCTAGTGTCATCAGCTCTTCTGAAGATGTGGCTGTTTACTTTCCCAGGGCCTAAACACAAACTACAAACTAACCTGTTTTTTGAAACTCATCCTTTATTTGGAGACTGAATGAATGAAGATGGGTTTGCTTATTCCCAACTAAGATAGGAAGAAGGTTTACAAACTGAAGATTGCTTTCTTCAGTTGCTTGAATCTTCTGTTTTGTTTTTCCATTTGTGCCTTGTGGGAAATGAATACTCTTTGCTTTTTCCTGTTCTGTCTGCAAGACAGCAGGAGATATTAGTGCTTTGCATGCAATTCTAGTCATTTTAGTCCATTCTTAAATTAGTTTTAACTGAAGAAATATGGGTTCCTCTAAGTTACCGTATTGTATTTGGTTTAGAGGTGCAATATAAGGCAATGATTTTGCATTCTAAACAGTAAATAGATTTAGTTTTGGCTTTTTGGTGAACTTTCTGTTCAATCAGCAGGAAAAACTAACCATTTTCACATGAAGTTGGGAACTGGAAAAATGGCAGTAAATTCCTTCCCTTTCTGCCTTGCTGCAGTGAGTCTGTACCTGTTGGCCTTCAGGTACACAGCAAGACTTCCTTTGCCCTCCTGATCAGGATAGGGCTGAGGAAAAGGTAGAGCAGGTGCTTGCGTAGAAACAGGTGAAGTTAATCTGTATGACCTACATGAATGCCAAATGTGCTTAGTTTTACAATAATTTTTAATATATTTATTATGCTTCTTTCATATATTTTGTCCCTCAGTTTTAGTATCTTTTAAATACTGAATGCCTAGAGGATTTTCTCAAAGATTAATGAAATACGTACGTGTGTGCTGTGTTGTGTTCTAGCTTGTATTAAATTTAAAGCGGTATAACTTTGGTGAAGTCATAAAAGATCTATTTCATGTGTAAAGATTTTCATGCTGTAGTTTTCATGAAATGGCTCATGACAAACTCTTGGATTGGCAACACAGAAACATCGTGTGCTTATCAAGTAGGTTGGCCCAGAGTGAGTTTTTCTCCTTCTCTAAACCAGCTTAGTTCACTCTTCTCGCACCTCTCCAATTAATTCCATTACGCTATGCTCAGCTATTGGTTTTTCTGCACAGAGGAATTGGAAATGTATCTGTATTTTTAAGTATCTGAGGGCATGGATAGTGGTCATCACCCTTCTTGAGACATCAAAGAGCTGACTGATTCACTTGATCGCTGAGGGAAGTAAGAACATAGGTAGATTGAGTAGCAGATCTGAGTCTCCTGGTGACTGCTGTTTCCAGTATTATTGCTTGGAAAGTGACAGTTTTACTGAGACATCGAGAGGTGTTCAAATAACACATAATAATAGTAAAAATGGGTGTTGTGATAGTGATTGTGAAATTAGGTTTAACTTAATTAGCTAACTTTCCTCTCCCCCTTAGAACAGGCTCGCTGAATGGTAGACGGTAAGTGTGCTCTGTGCTCCATCACAGCCACGGACAGGCGGTACCAAACCCTTATCCGTTTCAGCTGAGACGACTGGCCAGACCTCTTCCTCACCTCCAAATTCCCTCGTCTAATCTAGCTCTGTGGGGTTTATGGGGGTTGGTTTAAGTAGCAGAAGCTGTGCTGTAATTGTTACATGTGCCTGTAGTGATTTGTGCCATCTGGGCATGGAAAAAAAAAAAAAAGGCTAGTACTGCCACAGAGAAAGATCTTTATTCTATTACCATGCCAGTGTAATTCAAGAGCGGCTGCAGAGCAATTGGAAACTGAGAAATGGGCAGCTATGTAGTTACAGTGAAATGTCAAAGTATAATGAAACAAGAGGAATGTACTGCTTCATGGTATGAGCCAAGTTACAAGCAGGTGGCAGCAGTAAATATGTATATAAATAACAATATGGATGAAATGTCAAGATTTGCAGCTGGCTTTGTAAAGGCTTTTCAGGAGTATTATACTTAGAGTAAGAACGTAGTTTGACAATTTAATACAAATATGTATCACTTCAAAACGCATATATTTACATTAAGAGCTTAAGTATTCTCAGGTTTTATCATGCTTAAAATTTAACTTCTGGCCCTGCCTTTAGTTAAAACAGCCGAATAGTTTGTGAAACCTCAAACCATAATTTATGTTTTATGGGAGACTTGCTTCCCTTTGACACCTTGTTATGCCATGTAATGAAACACCCAGTCTTTCTACTTGTACATGTTTTAAAATTATTATAGACTGAGACAGCTTGTGTATAATGTTACAGAAGTATATGCGGAGACCTGTTTCCATGTCAAGCCTGTAACTTAGGTGTGATCAAAAATGCAGTCAGGATCTTTGGCTGTGACAGAAGATCATACAGACAGACCTTTCAAACTGGAGAGCAAAAAAAATGTGGTGCACTCTTTAGGACTTTTCAGTCTCAAGCCTGAAGTTCTAGCTTCCACTATCAATTCCATAATATTATTAGCTTTGAAGAGAGAAGTTCTCTATGAACAACACTATAAAAGTTTCACAATAGAAAGTATCAAAGAAAAAGAAGAAAAAGCATTTTAAAATAGATTTTTTTTTTTTTTTTTTTTTTTTTTTGTATTTAACCTGGCAGTTCATATCACTTTCTCTGAAAGAGTTCTGTCAGAGTCCAATGCAGGAGGAGAAAGAACTCTGACATACCTTTCAAAAACTTTCAAGCCAAGTCTTCATAGTTAAGTTGCAAGTGGCCAGGAGGTCACAAATTGATTACAAAATAGATAATAATGAAAATGATCTCTTAAAGTCTCTAAAACCCAGTACTTGAACAGCTGTTAAACAAAGCCTGCATTTTGTTTGCTGAGTACATCCTTTAGAGAGCAAGCACTAGCATTGCCCTGGGCTCCATCTTTTTCACCTTGATAAAGGAACTTACTACATTTACATTCCAGCATTTTGTAATCATAAGATGAACGCAAATTAAGCTGTTTTCAACACAGTACTATGATGGGGATAAATTGGTAGACTTATGCCAAGAACTAGGAGATTATGCTCCAACTGTAATAGTTTTATCAGTCTAGATGCTTTTGAAAGTCAAACAGTGAAATGGTGAAGTCCTTGGAACTGGAGATTACCAGTCTGCCAACAGCAACGAATACAGTAGATACTGATGGGTTACGGACTGTGATTGTCAAGATCAACTTCAAACTGGTTTCTGAGTTTTTAAAACAAAAGCAAATCACCTTATAATGCATAGTCACTTAAGCACATCTGTTACGTTGATGTATCACTAGTTTTATGGACCTGGATTAATTCCAGGGTAAACAGTGAGCACTGCTGAAAGGCTGTACACACAAATACAAGTCATTCATCTAGAAATCCCCAAGCATGATTTGCCAACAGGCTAAGTGCCTCAAGTATTTTATCCTTGTGATGTAGCAAGGTGCTAATATTCTCTGTGCTATGATACTGAGGGTGTTTGAGGTGAGTAGTAGTAAGGTGGTTTGTTTTTCTTTCATTACTTATGGTTAAAATGTACTTCCCTCTAATACTGAATAACTATCAGTCCTAAAGTTATGCTACAAATTTATGAGTTTTTAGGAATTTGCTAACAGTGAAATTACAGTTTTCCAGAATGAGTCATCCAGTGTACAGGTACCCAGCAAGGTGTGTATATATGTCTTCAAAAATTAACTACGGTACTTACAGCTCCTTTTCAAAATCAAATGTGCCTCTCTAGATCAGAAAGATCACAGGGTCTAAAGCCATTAATTATGTTTGAACTTATTTATCTGATTTTAGAGTCTTTCTAGCCTTTTCTAAATCTTAGAACGATTTGTTTTTTAATTGAACCTTTCATCTTCATTCCTTTTATTTCATCTTGTGGCCTTTGCTTTAGCACAGACAAGATCCATCAGGATTGTGGAGATATTACATATTCTTTTCAGTTAGCAATACCTTGCTCTTTTGGTCATGGTGTTTTTAAGACAGTTAAAAAGTGATTAGATTTTTGTTCAGATATTCACACACTGGGAACTGGTTTAAAACTGCAAAAAGATATTTTGGGTTTTTTTTTTCGTTATTTAATGCATGCTAATACTGAAATTATATCCCAAGATGTGGAAATGGCTACATTTTAATACTGTCAACTCTTTATTAAATTGTGGTACCTGAGCCCTTTTGTTCTGCTCCTTTTTCTGTGTTCAGGGAGTTCATAAAACATTGCTGGAGTTTCAGCTCTCTTAGTCCAAACAGCAGTTTCATTTGTCACTGGTACCTGTCAAGGACAAAAGTGGAGAAGTTTCGGTCTTTTTGTTATTCAGGCCCCAAAATGATAGCAAAGAACAGCTGTACAATAAATGATTTCAGCAGGTCAGTGCTACTGCATGCAGAATGTAACTGATGTTACAAAAAAGAGTTTGAAACTGTCTGATACTAAAGGTGCATAAAAATCTTGCTTATCTTGAGATGTTAGCATATCAGATATAAGAGATGAAACAACAGGCAGTTGCTACTCAGAACAAAAGGCAAATCCCATGAATTTACAGAGGAACTTATATCAGCAGTCCTGATCGAAATATAAAAGACTAACCTTTTATGTATTGAAATAAATCACTGGATCATCACAGAAAATGTAGAGGTAGCCGAGTGGGAAAGAGGGTAATTCTTACTAGGTCAGGTGCCTTCTATAGGACTGGGGTGAGGGAGAGCTTGGAAATCATACAAATTAATCTGCAACAATTCAAACATGCTAACGTCTAGATCTAAATGTTACAGTAGTAGATCCATGCCTAATAAGAAGAAAATCACAATCTCTTCTATAGAGATCAGCTTGGGTATTTTAGGCTAGCGGTGCATGCAGAGTAGACCTTTGCACCCAAGCAGTAGAAAAATTGAGAAATCTTCAGTTTAGAGTCTGAATTTGGAATCTGAATCTTCTCAATGTTGGGTAGAATCATCCTCAGAGATATAAAGAAGGTGAATTTTGAAAAAATTTAAATTGTTATCTTAAGTCCAGATGTCTTTTATATAATTTGTAATTGTTATAGGTTATTAAATAATAAAGACATTTTTATTTTCAAGAATAAATTTATTATTAGGATTATGTAATTTTGATAAAAGTGATCACTATTTTAGATTGTCCCAAATCTTGTCCAGAGGGATGTTTCTTGTCTTGCTGTTCTGAGGAGGAAGAGTTAATTTCTCTTTTCTGGAATTTATCCCAGGTCCACAAACCCTAAAATTATTCTTATCAACTGGGAATTTCAATAAATAGGCAGATTGTAGTCCAGTTCTTAATGGACATATATTAATCAATTGGGTGTGTCATTATCTTCTATTACCTGCAAAGGATGTTTTGTAGATGACTCTTGTACAATCTCTGCTTTTAAATACTCAAGTTCAACTTTGTAGGTTTCTGTGTATCGTACCTATATATCATTTACATGGAGAGTTAATATTATACTGGGACAAATGCAGAAATGATGATTGGGCACTTATGCTTTTGCCCTGTCAGATATGGTATTTAGGGCATAAATAATAGATAAATAGTGTGTCTATATTTAGCTGATATATACAGTATTTGCTACTTACTAGTGCAAATTTTGTAGTACATTAGAGCATACTTCTGACATCTTTCAAAGTTACCAGCTGAATACAGCTGCTAATATAAAATAAATGGAGTGGAGATTTGTGAGCGTCATGAATTTTTATCTGTTTATATGATATTTTTATAACTAAGTATCAAGTAAGACACTGCCACTTTGAATTCAGTGTAAATGAGTGCAACATAGAGATCAAAAGAGAAAACGCTGTCCTTAAAGGACAGGTCATTGCTTTTTTCCTCGGAAGTGATCAAAGCTTGCTTCATTGAACCGGTGATTAAACACTGCTGCAGCATCCAGGTTTCTTTTCTTTTCCATCTCATTTTGCTGTACCCCCTACAAGGACAGTGAAGGTAGACAGCTGAAGGACCTCCTAGAAGAAAGGACAACATGTGTGGCAGAATTACCCATGAGGTTCCATCACATTTGGTTTAAACATTTCATATTCAGATTGTGTCTCTTTTATGCTGGTTTTATGCTGATTATACCTGGAGGCCATTAAATGTTATCAGATACTTTATATTTGCAATTTTGAATGCAATGCATGGTATGAAATTCCTTTAAAGGCATGTGTTTGACATGGAGCATGAACATATTCATGTGAATGTACTTTTGTAAACTTGTAGAGGATGGGGATGTCTTTTTTTTTCTCTTTTGACTCTCAACTGTTGGATGTAGCTTCTGGCTGTGAGGTAGGGAAGATGATGTAGATTTTTAAATATCCATTCCTGTGACTTTTGCTGTTTTGAATTATAGAACCATGGAAGCTCACACAGATTGTCATGTTTGTTCAGGCAGTCCAAAATATAATTTTAAGGATTATGCTTGGAGAATACTTGGAGATCTACATCTGATGTTCTTTTTTTTATTCTATTCCTGTAATTAAGTTGATATATCGAAGGTGTGAAGTTAAAATAGACAGGAGTACTGAACAGAGTCTGATGTGAATAAACTGGTGTGTATGACTGAGCTTTCACTGGAGAAGGATCTTAACCTGTTCATGTATTAGGTAAATTTTCTGTTATGGAGAGGGAACAACAGCGTGTTTGGAGTCTACGTGAAAATAGAAAAATTAAATTAACAGAATTTTACTTTTCAAAGCACTTTACAAACTGTAATTCTGACAACATACATGATAGAGATGTAGGTAAACAATATAATCTCAGTTTATTCAAGGAGCAGGAACAGGGATGTGCTCTAGGCAGTGTGGTGGATCAGTGCCAGAAACAGTCTGAAAATTCTGGAGTCCTTCACTTGTTCCATGCATGTATGACCAGGACCAGCCCTTCTTTAAAGCGAAGGAAAAGGAAGAATATGCAGGTACTTAAATAATTTGTTGTTTTCAGGTTGTTCTACAGCAGAAACAAAATAAACATGGTCTGAAGGTTATTTCTGTTATGTGGGTAGTGTACACCATTAGAGAAAAGTGATCATTTGGATGTGAATTGCTAGTGTACTAACAAATCCTGTTTAGGATTTCAGAACTGCTAAAGCAATTTCTAAGCAGATAAAAGCCTTAGGAAGTTGAAAACAGTTTACAAGTTAACCTGTTACAAAATATTTTTAATAACTTTAGAAATCCTATTCTTTAATAATGAGAATACTTATGAGATTGAACTTTCTGGAGTGCAAATATTACTTCTATTGTATGGTCAAATGTCTAGAAATGAGTATTACTGGATCCTGCTTTCATATTTTGTGCCCTTGAAGAACTCTGTGGCCTTGGACAAATTGTGAAACCTCTCCATTTCCTCATCTTTGAAATACTTGTCTATTTTATCTTTCAAAAATTAAGGATTCTCAGCAAGATAAGCACATCCTCAAGGTCTGAGTGATCAGCTTTGGCAACTTATGTAGAGATGATTTAAGGCATTTCTGCTTCTTTGTGCCCTACTTCTCTGCCAAAAATTACTGGCCCTCCCCTCCGTAACACAGTTAATTGAGTAGGCAGCGTACACACAGTTTCACAGTGCGGTTTATACCCTTGGAGTAGTAACTTAAGCTGCCATCATTTTCACTTTGGTTGAATAGTGGGCACACCGCCATCTGAACCAGAAATGCTGTACTTGTATTCTTTTTATAAATGAGCTCTCCTGGAAAAGTTTTGCAGACAGCTATAGGGATAGAAAGACATCTTTTATCTTGCTAAAGCCAGCAGGAACTGCTTTAAATATACATAACTATTTATATAAAATACTAAAGCAGTGACACAATAGTGTGTTTTTTTTTTTTTTTTTTGTAAAATTAGTAAGATATCAGGCATTTGCTTGCAGGTATTTGCCTTAGTCTTATATTCAGAACATATGTATTTGGTGGTGTATGGTGACCATACTGCGTGTCATCTGAGTTGCATCCAGACCAGTGGCCTTGGGGTATTGCTCTTCTGTTTCATTTAACCACCAATTCTTACAGCAAATGTCTTAATAGTAGAACATAATTTTTATTTATTATCAAATCTATGCGAATGTTACCCTTTATAAAATTTGGCAATATTTGCAATGAAAACTTCGTAAGCTACTTTTTTTTTCTGCCATGCTGTACAACTTTTCAACTTGTTAACAAGAATTCAGCCTAACTAGGTTAGAATATCTTTTTTCTTAGGTTTTAGCTTTTTCAAGCAGACCTAGTTTAGTCTCAGCCTCATAAATACATCACAAAACTGTGTTGAAGTGGAAACAAGCTGTGTCTGAAAGCTCTAGGATTAAGCACATCCAGCAAAAATACTTGACAGATCCTTTGAACGTACTATTGAACAATAAAAAGAAAGAAAATATCCCATCTTCTGTACTCTGCTTTTTACTGCCATAGGTACGTGAAAGAATACACGTTTTGCAAATGAATTGAAGTAAGATCCTGCGTGACCTACCTTGCTAAACCAAGCTTGAAACGTTTTGATTGAAATGATTGACAGTATGCCAGAAGACTTCCTTGCAAGTCTTCTAAAAAGGAGATAATTATTTTTTATTTTTCTGTACCTTTATAGAAAAATTAAATGTCAGGTCCAGAAAGAGAACTGATTTTTAAATACTATGTTTTGACTTATATTGTGCTGATATCCTACAGGATCTTTCTGGAAAAATTGCTCCTGTAGATGGACCAGCATGATTTCTTAGTATGTTGGTGCCAATAGTCTGTTCTGGAACAGTCATTTAACCAGTCAGCAGTCCGTAGGCCAATCCCTTTCCCATTCCTCAGTAACACAGCTCAGTTAACTGAGAGGAAGCATCTTTCCTTCCTTAGCCTGGAGATAGCGTTAGCAGTGTGTTGTCACTACTAATATGTTTGCAGTTGTTGTTTCACCTCTAATCTCCATAGGATCATGGATTTCTAGTAGATCCACATGGCAGAAAGTCTTCCTCAAGTACTCATTAGTACTGTAAGGGTAATGTGTTCTCTAGAAATTATGCATTTCCTCTTGGCATTCTCATTCCAATAGAGTGCCACAATAGCTAGTGGCATTTTAGAGAAAGAAGCGCTGAATTAGAGAACAACTACTTATTATGTGACCCAGTGACCTTTTTACAGGATTTGCTCTTGCGGTGATCAAGATGGCCCTAGACTGTCTGTCTCACTGCTGTCGTCACGATCCACATTTTTACTCTAGTTTTCATACTGCTTTTGAAGCCATTGTACGCTACAGAACAAACCTGTGGATTCTCCAGACTGAGAACCACCCATAAATTATATAAATTTAGACTTTACAGTTGCTGAAGTAAAAAATGAAAGGGAAACAAGAAGGCTGCACAGAAGGCATGAGCATAAAGATTAAGATATCCTGTAATCATTGCATTGTCTGTTTTAAATTGAGTTTGGGTGCTGGTGTTGTTGTTTTTTAACTTAGTGGAAGTCGTAGTGTGCCTTCATCAGTTTTCAGTTGCTTTATCCTACATACTAGTTCATTCAATTCTGCTCAATAATCGAATGCGGTGTAAAAGAGAAGAGTTACTCTTTAATGCATTTGGGTTGTGAGGAAGGATGTTTCTAGGACTAGCAGTAAAACGTTTAATGGCACAGTAAAAATATAGTTCAAGGTAGTGACCTTGTCCTATTGAAAATCAAGCACTTTGTAATTTTGTTTATTTAATATTGACTTTGAGAAGAATACATTACCAAATAATATATTTAGAACCCCAAATCAGTTAATTAAAATCAGATACGCATGACACAAAGTCCAAACATACTTGCTTATGTAGAGAGGATACAATGAAGCATGGAGATAGTAAGGAAATAACACCACAAATATGGCAGAATGGGAATAAGGGTGAAGGGCCAAGCTTTTTCTAGGAAGAAAAATTCTTATTTAATATGTATGGATGAAGAGTGTCATCAAACTCTTGATTCTGAAGGGACCATTAACTGATCCTGTGTGCCCACTGGAACTACATGAATGTCAGAGGTATTTTACAGCAGTTGAACAAACAGGTCAGCAAATATATTTCACTGTATTTGAACAAACACATGTTGTGAGAAGATGTGTATTTGGTCAACAGTAGATCATGTATGATAACAGCTGTAGAAAAATTGTTCTGGGTAATGTGTATCTGCTTAGTACTTTTGCTTTTATGCCTGCTTGTGGTTATTTGATATGTATTGTAAAACTTGTCATGACATCATCTTACGGTTTTTCCCATTCCTCCCATGAAAAAAAAGACCTTCTAGGAAGATTCTTTTTAAAAAAAAAAAAAGTAAAATTTGGCAAAACTGTATTTTTGATTTTCAAAAAAGTTACAGTCTGAAGATGGTTTTTCACATGAATGGGTGAAAAATATTTTAGCAAATATTTTACAATGATTTAAAGTTTATTACTGGAAACAAAAGTAGTCTTACAATAAATGTTATGATCTAAAGATAATTGGAGAAAACATTTTGTAAGATAAAATTCAGGCACATGTAATTTTCTGTGTGAGATTGCATCTTTCTGGAAAAAAAAACCACTTTTGGGCTGAGAGATACAATAAGTCTAATCAGGAAATTGCTTCACTGAAAAACAGAAGGATTTTTAATCATCAGGTTTTTGACCTAGTAAATGTTTAGGTCTTAGGCTTTATTTAGGCTGCTGGGGTGCCACATTGTATGTAAAGGATGAGCTAGGGGCATTGCAGATGTTTCCTAAATCTAAATTTAAGTTAAGCTGTCTGCGTTATTATGATGGAGCAATGGTGGATCGCAAAACCAAAGAATGAGGAACAAGTGTTTCCTCTCAGTAGTCTTGTCTCTCTGGTGGCTTTGTCAGTCAGGCTTCTCTTGACTGGAAGGGCTGACCTGTCCCTCATGGCTGGAGGATTTCAGTGGAGCACAGATTTGGCCATACCACAGCCTCCCTTTGCAGAATTGGAACCAGTAAATTACTCCTTGCAGCGCCGCTTTCAATGACCCTGTCTCCTGCGGTGTACTGTTTATCATTGCTTTGGGCATAGACTTGCAAATATTTTTCTGTGATCTAATAATAACTATAACTGATAGCTTAAATGATTTCAGCTGTTGAATCTGGTTACTATTAAGCAATAGTGTGTTATTAGTGTTGACTTACTGTAGTAACGCCACAACCTCCATAATCCGCTGTAGTGGCTGTATTTCTCAGTCAAGATAAAGTGACTTAACTGGGGAAAACCTGCTAAAATGCATAGAAAATTCATATCTGAAAATAAGAAACAATGTAAGTGAAAGGCTAGTAGTATAGAAACTTTTTTTTTTTAATTAGTAGGGAAATATAGGTATCATGTTTACTGTGCTTTGCTGATTAAGTTCTTGGAAGCCTTTTTACCCTGGTGACCCAGGTCAGTGTAGCTTTCTTTGCTTAGTTAATAGATATAGATGTAACTTGAATTCCCTGGGTGAATCTGTAGGTGTTACTTAAAGTGTTCAAAGAAATAGTCTTTCTAGCGTAAGATGTAATTTCTACAGAGTGCTTATCAGGACATTTTTAAAAGAAGTGATTTAAACTGGAAATAATTCTGGAACATAGCAATGCAGAGGAAGTTCATCTTGTTGGGGCATGAGGTAAAATTTGGCTTGTTGCCTAAAAATAGGGGAGGGCTGAAAAATGAGCTATTCACTCATTCACCTGAAACTTTAATCAAATCAACCCTGTAGTAAAACCAGTTATTTCTCTTGTGCTCCACCTTCCCCCTCTCCTGCCTGGTGGTGTCCACTGTGCATGGTGCCAGCAAGTGCTGTTGCCTTTTGTAATTGCGTGGTCCTTTCCTCTCAGGATGGTCATGTGGCAAGCACTGTAACTGTTAATCTAGAAAAAAAAAAGTCATTAAAAATGGCATTGTGTCTTTTGTTTGCCTGTATTCAGCTTTGTCTCTCGTAGTGCATAAACAGAAGGTAACGGGGACAGCAGCCAGCTCCAGGTGACTGGCCAGCTGCCCGCGGATCGGCACCAGAAAGTGCTCCAGAGATTGCAATTTGAAACCTATTAAAATAATGGATAAAGTCTATGAAGCATTTTAAAACCTCCCTTGCTCATAGTGCTGCATTTTATAAGCTAGGTGACATGGTTCTGGCTCTGACCAACTAATAAAAATGGATAAGGCTTATTTTTATGCTGAATAACAGTAAAAGCATGTGCAGAAGATTACATTTAACATTCTGGCTTTTACCCAGAGCACAACAAAGTCCATCTTATCCCCATCCATCAGAACAGAATTGGATAGGTTTGGGGACCCCAGGTTTTTGTCTCTTTCTACTGAAGCGGGAGGAAGCAGCTTGGACTTGCACGTAGATCAGATGAACATGGCATTGCTTCTTCTCACTGCTTTGTTTCCTGAACAACTGTGAAAAAGGTTGTGTAACTATGTGAATCGTTTAAATAGGGTATTTTAAATTTTCAGTACTTAAAGCTGATATAAAAACTTAAATATTGTTATTATATCTTACTCTACAGGAATAACGGAAAGAAATGTAAAGTCTGGCTAACTCCTAAGTCAGAGAGAGAACAGCGTCTTTCAGAGCCCAGTAAAAATAACTCATAGTTGTTTTTGTGCCTGTACAGCTTTAATTGTTGTTAATTTTTCTAGTCAGGTACATGTTTATTTAAAACTGTTTGGTTTTTTTTGGGGGTTTTGGGGTTTTTTTGTTGTTTGTTTGGTTTTTGGTTTGTTTTTTTTTTTTTTTTTTTTTTTTTTTTTTGCTTCAGTAGTCTTGCCTGTACCAGCATTAGCCTCCAGATCTTCACAGCATCCTGTTTATTCTGATGGAGCTTGCCTGACTGACTCCCCAAAGATAAAATTCGCTAAGTGAACCTGACAGATTCCAGGCTGTCTCCATATGGCAGGGGCCGGGCTGCAGCTCCTGAAGCTGCCTGGGATTTAAAAGCTGCTCTCACCTTATTAAGATGGCAGCAGTTACATGAAAGTCAAGTTCGCAGGGGCTTGTTTTAATTTTTTTGGCCTCTGGTTGAGCCCAATCCGTATAATTTTTGGCGTATGGGAATTAGAGCAGGACCAGCAGGATGACCTTTCTTTTCCAAACACCACTTATACCAGCAGGAGATCAGAATTGAAAATAAATCTGTACTTCAGTTGTTGACAACTTTTTAAGAGGAGTGTATACAGTTTAGGCTTAGCAGGTGCTAAATGGACCAGACCACAAGAGATTTCTGAAAAAAAAGTAATGAAATAGTGTGGATTTATTTCTTCCCTTTTGCCTTTGTATACTAATTGCTTATCTGGTGTTTGTTTTTTAGCTAATGATAAATTAGTATTATTTTCCTACATTAAAAATGCCAAACCTGTATTCTGGCAAGATCAAAACACTGATCTTCTAAAACTGAATTGCGTGGAGCGTTTTTGAGAATGCAGACCAGTGGAGGATCTTTCCCTGCGTGTTTAAATCTGTGCTGCGTGTGGCAGATAGCCAAAATCAGTCACAAAAAGGAGTTCTCGTAAAGTGACTGAATATTAGTGAAAGAAAATACTTCTAGAAACACGTATACTTTATACATAAAATATTAGTGTTTGTCTTCTTAATCAACTTTAATCAGCTTATCATTATAAAAACTTTTTAAAAATCTTAGTTTTAGCTCCATCCTCTAATTTTTAATTCTTTTTGAGTGAGTTCACAGGATTGAAGTAATTTACTCTGGTAGGTTTAAACACACGATCCTTAAAATGAATTTAGAAAAAGTACGCAAAAATATCTTAAGTGGTTAGTGCTTGTTCTATAAAATATAGACACTGCAAAAATAGTTTATTAAGAAATAAGTTTAAATTAGAGTTGCTGTATTGGGATTGTTGCAATTGTAGAAATAATAAAATTTTTCCAAGAAAATTGAAGCAGAAGCAGGGATTTCTTTGGCTACTCCTGTTTCTGCTTGACATTGTTTATCAATAGCATGTGCATACTTGAGAGAGAGATCGAGAATGAACAAGCCTTCTCAATTTGCTTTGTCATATTTTCTCTGTTTTTCGTAGTCCAAAAGTGGAGAGTGGTGATCTGATGTGATACTTCAAAATTAAAAAAAAAACAACCACCAAACCCACAAACTTGTGTGAGTTAGCCTTTGTATTTAAATTAAAAGTTGACTAAAACAAACCATGACATGTCATAATCTCTTCCTATGGATTTTGTCATTTCTTTGAGAAATTGGGTTGTTTTGTTTTGTTTTCCCCACCAGATACTGGTTTTAGATTTGGGAGTTTATGGTTTTATCGAGGCACTGAATCAAGCAACAAGGTTTTCTGTGGTTATTGATGGTTCTTGTTCTTGCACCCTTTTCATAGCTGGAAATAAAGTTTTGGGTTTTTTTTATTGGAACCACTTAATCCATGCTACAGTCTTACCTTTTCTGGAATGAGCAGCTCTTGAGGAACCCCTCTTCAGCGCCTTGGCACTTTCTATTTTATCTGAAGCTGTGTGAATCAGTTTGTGAAAACTGTGATTTTTCTCTTGGATATGTTACATGTGTAACTCTTAGGAATCATCTGTGTCACCCTGAATGTCATTTGCAATGGTTTTTTTTTGGTTTTAATTAATTTACGTTTAGCCACAGATTAGTTTGTGGCATTAACTGACTCCTTATTTACTTTCTGAGAAAAACTTGCTGTTAATTTCTTTCTTGATTAATGTAGACCTGTGCCAAAAATTACCAGCTGGCCCAATAGTAAGTTAGCTGGGAACAGCAGGACTACATAATTGCTGCTTCTCACAAAATATGTATGGATCTTGTGAGCGCATAGAGAGGAAATGCCAACTGAGTCGTCATTATGGTGGATGCTCTTACAGTGGATATTGTAAAGGCGATACTTATAAGTTTCTGAACAAAAAGAGGTCAAATTCCCACTGAAGGACTTACAATAAGCAAATAGGTTGAACTTTTATCTTAGACATCTCGCTGTCCTGCGTGTGTTAGATGGAGGAGGTTTTACCACCCAGCTGAGGGCCCAGACGCCGGGTGGGCTGGTGTGCAGGGAGTGTCTTGGGGGGAGGAGCCTTTAATGTACCATTTGCATAAAAAGGCAGGTAGGTTTCACTTTTAACACTGCACTGCAGTCACATTGCTAAATCTGTTACAAAATTCAGACGTCTGCTTTTTAGAGCCGTTGTTGAAGATTAATGCAGTGCCTCTTACAGACTCATGTTTTATTTTACCCAAACTTATTCTAGAATTCAAAGCCAGCGGTACATTTTCTTTTTCTATGTATCTTTTATGGAAAAAAAAAAGATTTTTTTTTTTTTTTTCAGATGAATAATTTGCTGCTGCATTTATACATCTCTTGCATTTGTGAAGTGAGCATCTTTTTATTGTGAATTTTTTGTTGTATGGAGTAGGCAGTGGTATTTCTTAGTGCCACTGGCTGAATGGGAAATTGAAATCCGCTATTTGAACAATTATACAGCTTCTCTTCTAAAGAGAAGCTCAAGCTTGTTCTGTAAAGATGTAGATTGGCTGAAGTGCAGCTGTCAGTGTTAACAGCAGAGCTGGCAGAGAGAAAGGTGTGAGTGTTCCTCATCTACATGAAGGCAAAGTCTTAGCTGAAGTTGCTGACAAAGAAGTTTGAAGTAATCTTGCATTTTTTTCCCAGGAGTTTGAGGGAGTGTTCTGGCATTTGCAGGATCACATGCTGATACTGGGCTTGGGCTGATGCTAGCACTGCACAGCGGAGAGAGAAAAAGACCTAAAACGTCTTCAGCACCTCCAGGTTAATCTGGAAAATGACACCTGACCACACCTTTGAGTTTTTATTTTTCCCTTGTGGAAAGGTGGTTCTGGTTTATGGGGTGGTTGTTGTTGTTGTTGTTGTTTGGAGAGTTTTGTTTTATTTGTTTTTAATTTTGCCTTTTGTGAGGTACTATTAATAAGTCACTTCTTCAAACATTTGGAGATTTTTTTTTTTTTCTCCAGTTTTAATACTGATCTTCGAGCATTATTGCAGGATGCAGCGTGACTGAGCTGCATGTACGATCGAGATGACCGTTTGTCAGTTTGTGAGATCTGGTAGATTTAATTCCCCTGCTTTTTTCCATTATCTGCTATTTTTAGGATCTATTAACTTTAAATAACAGCAGTTTATGTCCATTTATTTAAAATTACATCTAAGTGGTGCATCTTTTATGTAATAAGGACATAACCAAACACATAGAAAATTTATCAGATTGTAAGGAACTAGTTAGAACACACAGGTTTACCTTATGGTTTACTCTATTGCTGCTGTTTGTGAATGCAGTTACCTGTAAGTGTTACTTTGACATCTAATAATTAGGAGAAGGAAACATTTTTGTATTTTAGGATGGCATAGGATTTGCACCTGTGTCTGAAGTACAAACTTTCTCTTCTGTAGAGATATTAATGAAATAGTTCACTATTTTTGGAACGTTAATAGCATTCAAGATACATTGAAAGAGGGATATATTATTAAATTGACAGAATGTCAGTGGCAGGAATCAGCTATAACTTGTTCTGCATGTTGTTAGCTGGAAAAATCACATGCAAATTTTTAACACTGATCAAAAATCCATTTCTTGTTGGTTTGTTTTTTTTTTTTTTGCTGTGCTAGTCCTCGGACAGAATAAGAAATTATTCTTAGGCGTAGTTTGGTACGCAACAGAAATTGCATTGCTTGAAGCCAATTTTTCCCTCATGAGTAATTTATGCTTTCATTTCTTCCTTAGAAATAATGTTTACCTAAGTTAGTGAAACCTGGATGAGGTCTTTTTACATTTAAAAGATATTTCCCACATATCTGGTTTTGATTGTCATATCCTTCAGTGTGCTTGTCCAAACCCTACCCACATGCCACCATGCAAATGAGGCACTCCCACGTGGTGAGTGCACAGAAATCATGAAATGCCTAAGCAGCCTTTTTTTTCCTCTTAACAAATGGAGTTCTAAAAAATATCCTAAAGAAAGTACAGTTCTGCCCACCAGCTGTGGATAATGCAGGGGGCACCTTTAAAGGGTATTGTTATATAAGCTTATAGGAAGAAATGAAGAAAAAATGGCAAACTTTTGCTGCAGCTTTAGAAAGTTGTGGGCTGCTTGAGATGGAAAATAAACTAGTATAATTCACTTACGCTACTGATTATATTTAAGTCAATAATAAATTGACACACACTTAGCTGGCAAACCTCTACATCCTTGGCTGAAGAAAACTGCAATGATAAGACCAGGCTAAGAATCGCTTGCTCTTAATACTTACATTCTTGGAGGTGATGCTTTTCACAGCAGTAGTAAAACTGATGTGTGTTGACTGTTCTTGAATTTTTAGTTCAATACGGTTTTAATTTGCTTTGCCGGATTAGAAAAGCGAGCTCTGTGATATTGGCCAACCCCAGAAATGACCGGTGTAGCGCTTCCACATCTTCACTGCTACCTGCACAGTGCATTCTTTTGCTGTCTTCTGACAGAGGTTTTTGCCAGTTGATCCTATGCACTAGTGAATGTTTTTTTCTGTTCTATTTTGAGAGCAACTTTGTTTCAGTGGAAGCTCCAGGAGCTCCTATCTGCACGTTCCTGGCAATAGACTGACAGAGGAGTGTATAATCTTTGGGGTTTTAAGGTGGTAGATGAATGTAAAAATGTACATGCATCACAATTTTTTTTTTCTATTAAAATTATACATTAAAAAAAAACCCTGAATCAATGCTATTAATAAAATCTAATATTGTAGTTCAAGCAAATATTTTTAAAACCTTCCTTCCTTGTTCCATTAAAATTTTAATTAAAGCAGTCATATTAGAAGCTGGATTATTTTCTTTGTGTTGGATTCTTCTTTATATTTTGTTCTTGTTAGTCAAAATGAATTAAAAATGACTGAGAGTTTGCTGTTTGATTCTTCATAGTTCAGTGATTGGTTTCCGTATGTTGAAATAAGTAACTATTTAAAGCCATCTGTTTCCTTTGGAATTAAAAGTATTTTCATTAGTGTTAAGCGTGTAACTGATTCTTTAAAAAAATAAATTTAGGCTATATTTGGGTACTAATCTCTTAGTAGTTCATATACTGTCAGTAGTATGTTTCGGACATTATTAAAGTAACAATATAGGTTGTATTTAAAAAACTGTAGGTCTTTTTATTGTTAATATTTGAGGTATTATTTGCATTGAGAAATTACCTCAGACATGAAAAATAAGTCTCATACACAAAACTGAACAAGAAAGTGTCACCCTAATTAACTGTGTGGGCTGTCAGCAATGTATGGGCGTTAATCAGGTGGTCTTGTAAAAATATATATATATATATTTCCATTTTAACATGATTAAAAATTAGGAAAATGGTTACTTCATCACTCGAATCAGAAGTTCTGTCTGCTTCTCACTTTTGCTCATGACACTGCAATTTTATTGCTAAATTTTGGATGTTGCCCTATCATCAGTGTGTTCCTGGGAAAGCCATAAAATCCTGAGTCAGGTCACTTGGCAGTCAAGTGGAAGAGAAAGCTGCCTCTCAGCTGTATTGTATTGCCTCAAATTGAAAATGTCTTTGTGTTTGCTTCAGGTTTTTTTTTTGTTTTGTTTTTGTTTTGTTCTGTTTTTAATCTTGCTGTTATATGCTCTATGTTAGAATTTGATATTTATATTTCTTTGACTGCTTAATGTTTTCTTTCATTGCCTTCATAAATTGTAATGACTAGCCTATGTATATCCAGTGAAGTAAAGGCAAAAAGCCCTTGAGTTTGCTAAATCTGAAAAAAAAATTAAGGTATCAAATGTTAGGAGAAGAGTAATTAAGACTCTTAATGGCTAACCATAAGCCAAGAATCTTTTAAATTTTAACAATGGTTTGGTAGGTACAGCTAAGTCTAGCTTTACTTGTGAAAGACAATGGCAAGCATGTGGTTCAAAGTAAAAAGTTTCAGCTTAATGAAAGCTATTTCACATGTTATTCTAAATCCACAGAAAGGCAAACCTTTACTCCAAGGTGTAGATCTTTTCTGTTAGGAGAATCCTGCAATTTTTAATGAACGTTTTTCTTTTTCTCATTTCTAATTAGTTTCAGCACTTAGGTTCCAGAATGCTGGCCTTCAACACTGAGATTTCTAATGGTAATAAAGCACTTGAGGTGGTATTTAATTAAAGTAGAGTGGTGATAGGAGAGACCTGAGCAGGGCTGAAACACTAATCCTTTTGCATTGCGCAGTGTCCCCTTGTGATTGTGATTGATGAGTTGATTTCTCTTTACAGCTTCATTTGCATCCGGTGGTAATACCCGCAGGCAGAGGTGCTGCGTGTTTCTGGATGAGAGCTCTCCATTAGTACAAGCTAATGTGTTAAATGGGGTAGAGGTGGGGTGAAGAGCTCTCTTAGCTCGTAAGCAACCTATTAAATAATTGGTTTATGGTGGGTGATGTGGCTCCCTATGTAAATGGTAGTGCTTATAATATCTTCGTCTAGTTTTACCTTGAAAGTATGCATTCCCCCACCCACTGTCCATCCTACCCTTTCACTCTTCTATTTACCTCAGTTATTCTGTTAAAATGATGATATACAGGTAGTGGCTGCTGTGAGGAAATGCTATAGAGCTTTCTTTGATTCTTAGAGGCAAGATAAATTGGTTGGAACTTTCTAAAAAATACTTTACTTATGACTACAATTCCTTGTTACTGAATTCTTACTCCAACTTGAAGCTGTAATGGCAGAGCTGTTTTTTTTCTTGGAACCAAGGAGTTGTAGTGGGACTGTCCAAGCTTCTTACGCTGTCAGTCTTCATTGCCGTTAAAAGTTAGAGAATTGGGTTTTTGCTTCAGTTTCTTTACATAAGGAAGATTTTTTTTTTTTTTTGCACCAGGAAGATCTGTTCAAATCAAAGGAGCCTGGCTGGAATAGGGTAGCTGTCCTGGAAGGTACTTCAAATACAGAATACCACTTCCATCTCATAAAGGAAGCATAATTGTATTTTTTATTGTATAAATAGCATGAGGAGTGTGGTTAAGCACTCCGAACTTCCATAGCCAGATACTTTTCATTTTTTCTCAGCTGATACATGTTGTCTAAAAGACAATTTAAAAGTAATTTCTTACCATTTAAACTAGATGATCCAATGTAGCGCAGATGTGCAAATCCTTAAATCGTTGTCTGTACCCTCTTGGCTGTCCTACCTGGTGCCTCTCTGTAACTGCAGGGATGGAGTTGGTCTGACTACTGCTTTCTTCTTACCATTTCTCTCTTATCTCTTTAGGGAGTAGAATGTTCTGATAGGTTTTGGTTTTTAGGCGAAAGTACTATTTAACCTGAACAGAAGGGAAGAAATAGTTTAGATCTTTGTAAAATTAAAAACAATCTTAAGTGTGTACTTGTGTAACCTAAAGAGTTCCCATCCCTTCTTTTGCGATTTTAGGCAGATTTCCATTTTCCAATCACCGCTGATCTCGCAGGTCGAGTATTTATTGTCTTGCTGCCTTACTCCCCATGTGAGTGAATGTGTGTTTTTAAGCTAGCAAGGCTATTTGTTTTTCTGAGTTCACAAGTGTAAACTTTTTCCATATCTAGTTGCCTTAGCTCACATTTGAAAGTAAATTGGCAAAACGAATGGTTCTTGCAAAAAGAACAGTTATTGCATGTTTTCCTGATGACTACTGAAGGGATATTCCTGAATTGTGGTTCCTTAACTTGCTTGTTTTTCCAGCAGCCTGCTGTTAAACGGAAGGAGTACCTAGACAGATAGTTGCAGGAATGACTGTGGAGAATGAACAAGCTCTGAAGGTGGAAGCGCACAGTCCTCTGGTTGAGACAGCAAAAATATATTTCGTGCCCAGGCTTCATCTGATTCAGCAGAGAACTGGGTTGCATATACGGAACCATTTTGGGGATCCAAAAAGCCAAACCATCTGATAGAGCGTGCAGTCGCATGTAAGGAGCTCCCAAATTTCTTCTGAGTTTGCAGATGGTGATGTGTTGGGCATTGTCATTTCCTTGCTGATCATCTGACTGGAAAGTACAGGATATTCATAAAAACAGCACGCATCCCAAAATCTAATGTAACATAGTATCTCAGTAACTAGGTCAGGCTTACTGTGCCCTAACGATGCTTCTAGTTCGGTGCTCCTGCTCAGTTCAGTAGTTGGAAAGCTGTAGCAGTTTCTGCAAAGCAAAAGACACTGATATGTGAAACGAAAAAAATAAGTTCAGCAGAGTGTCTTCATGAAGCCTAGTTACCTCTTAAAAATAAAATGCAGCCTTTTGCAAAAAGTCTGTGCAAATCGCCCTGTTACTCCCAAATACTTTTAATGCTTTGTCATTTACAGCAACGTGCAAAAGTTTGGGTTGTATTTAAAAATAAAAAGTTTGGGTTCTGCTGAAATTCTAATCCTGGTGACCTGTGTGAGCTGCTATTCAGGGGAAGGGATTTGTTGGAGATCAAGCTCTGCCTGGCTGTATTTCTCTAGTTAATTACTCAAAAATATTGAAAATTCCTCTTTTGCTTCCGTGATCACTGAGAAAACATAGCTGTTTCTGTCGGGAAGAGGCAGCTCTGTTTGTCAGAGGTGATCCGGCACAATAAGATTCCCTGGCAAGCAGATGTTTCATACATGAAAAAAGATATTAGTTCAAGGTAGTTGTGTATGAATATTGGAATCTCTTCTACTACTGGTTTTCAGAGATCTGTTTTGGTGACAGTTAACCACGTTAACTGGGCTGAGTAGACTGGAAGTACAAAATGGCAATATACATGCTTGTGAGTATCTTCACCCACTTCTGATTTATTTTTATATTTATGGCAGGTATTTCTTTAATGTGCCCCTGAAATCATGTGTAAAAGCTACTTTTCCTATAAATTCTGTGGTTTTTTTTTTTTTTTTTCCTAGATTGCGGTTAACATGCAGCTGACTCTTTAATGGTACATACCTGGCAAGTGCGGTTGCAGAGAGTTTTGTTAAGGCTGTTTTAATTATTTTATTTCTAATTGTGAAGTAATTTGTATTTCAAAACTCAGTGTTACTTGTAGGTGAACCACAGGTGGCTTATGAATAAAATTTGCCTGAGATTATTCTCTGAAAAAAAAAAGATTATTTTGAAACTTGCAGAAAAATAAGAGAATTTGAGGACGTGCAAGTTACAGTACTGATGGAGAGTTCCATCAGAAAGGGGCTACCTAAGGCAGTGGGAACCAACGTTTAGCTGAGCTGTGTGGGTCAGTGCAGGGTTTGTAGTGTATTGATAATTTATTTATTTATTTTAAATTGTTATTTTCAGTGAAATGGTGCAATGACGTTGCGCTTTCAAGTTCACAGAAAGTAATTCTAGTAGCAAACTATTCTTTTCAGTTTTTGGTTTATGTATGTAAGAAATGGAAGCAAAATGTATTAAATTATTAAAGCCAAGACAGAGAGAAATCGCGATTTAAGTTCAGAGTATCTTCACCCTCACTCCCACCTTTCCGCTTAGAGCAATAAAGACTTTTACTATGTGTACTGCTTAGAGTTTAAATTAATGTCATATTCTCTGTTTAATTTGAAATATTTTATATCATAATTTGCTTCTGAAGTCTGTGAGAGGTCTTGAGTTCAGGTTAACTGATGTTCAATCTGTGTTACTGAAATGAAATTCAAATAATTTTTAAAAATATTTTATAATCCTTATTAGCAAACAACATTTTCATATCAATTTACTGTGCTTCATAGCTCCCCATTGAATTTGGTTCATAGTTTGATACTATGTGTGTGCGTGCCACTGAAATTGAATTTGGTGTGCATTGCCTCTCTTAATTGATGCTGTTGCAGACCTCCTCATTGGAGGGTTTGAATCTACTTTTTTTTTAAGTATGTATATATAAAGGTTGTCCATTGCTTTTCATGTTCACACTTATGCGTAGTTACTGTGTTACCACGTCAATCAGCATTTTGCATCTACTGTACTCTCAATTGTAATAAATATTAAATGAGAGAATCATACTTTTGCAGGTATCTGTAGAAAGAGGATGTAGAGGAAGTGATAAAGAAGGAGGATATAAAGAAGACTGAGAGAGGCAGAGGGAGGTTTAAAAGACAGGTAATATTAAATCAGGATCTGGATGAGAAGAGAGGAGAATTCACTAAAAGGTTTGGCAAAATAAACTCTGTACATTTGTAGAGGCAGACTTCTACCATTTGGGTCCCTATGTTAGAGCCTAAATTCTATTCACACAGTTTTCATGTGTGCTGAATTCTGCCAAAGTGCATGCTTGACATACGTGCCACTTACCGTTTCGGTTACTTTCCCAGAACGAAATTGATGTTCTCCTTTTTTGTTGATGTGTTTAGTCTCTGGCAGCTGAGAACTGGTTTATTTCTGATGGATTATATAGTGATCATTTTTCATTGTTTTTTGTTTTTTGTTTTTTTTTTTTTTTTTGGATAAGCCCTTAAACATCTGTGGAAAAAGCGTAGTTCAGTAAAAGCTGATCCAGTTTGTGTTGCATTGCTGAAACACCTTTTCTGAGGCACAGTCCCTCACATACCCGATTCTCAGTCTGACAAAAATCCGTAGGCATTAGTGAGCTCGTAATTATTGCTCCTTATACAATGTGCTCTTAACTAGTAGAAAGCAGATGATGTTGCTTTACTTTCTAGAAAACTAGCAACACTTTAATTATACTTTTTTTTGCTGCTTCAAGGAAAATGTCTTTCCTTTTACAGAGGCAGGCTTCAGCAGAACGTGAGCGATTGACAGTACACATTATACTGTAACTGTGGTCCAGGCTGGTATGCATTGTGCATTAAAAACAGAGTGGAATAAATTAGTTTGAGGGTATAATACATATCAGAATTGTTCTATACGGGTATCATAATGTTAAGTAAAAGGAAAAGGCTTCATTAAGTCTCATAGAATCCCTCTTGGCATGGGTATATGAGTAGGTATTCAGGATTTTTCTTAAAGTATGCCGATATGATGAAATTTAACTTGACACGAGTGATGTACTGTACCAAGTGATTGTAATATTTAAAAGAAAAACCACTTTTCTGATTGAATACATGTTACTATCAATTTCTACGTAGCAGTATCTAATCTGAATGTCTTTTGCAGCTAAAACACTTAACACGTTTGCTGTATCCTTCATCTTGCTAGATGCACACTCAGCAAATGCTCAACTGTTCCAGAATTGTTTGGTATCTTATTTCATCTCATGGTACAGTGTGAAAGACATGCAGTTCACTTTGTGCAGGTTAAACGCAGTTTTCAGGCTGGAACTCTTCTCTCCCAAAATAGTCTATGTAGATGCTTATTTTCACTAATTTCAGTGTTTGGATGCTGTGGCTGTTACACATGCCGCTACACTGTATAAACACAAACGTTGTTGGATGTGGTTGCTGTAAATTAGCCTTATGCTTCTGGTAAATATGCCAAAGTTTTCCTCCATGCTGTTTCAGTTTTGGAAATACCTTTCCTTCCACTAACCCTGCCTTCCTTACACACGGAGGTACCAAATAAGACTGTAAACTGAGAAAAATCATTTTTATCCAGTCTCACAATTTATATTATTTTTTTAATGGATATTGTTCAAAGCAATGGTTTTTAAGCTTACCAGGGTTAAGCACCTATGGCATATGGCAGATGCCAGATTTATAGCAAGATTTACTACCATATGTATATGTTCAGTCTTGTAAAGAAGGGCTAGTAAAAAAAAAAAAAAATCTCCTAGAGAAGATGTGCAGCGAGAAGCAATATAGTCCTGCAGATTTGAGGGGAGCTTTAGTCCCTGTCTTACAGATGGAGAAATTAAAATACAAAGACAAATTGGCCATTCCTTTCATAGTAACAGAAGCTTTTTAGAGATTTAACAGAGGAGAACTTGCCCATCAGTATAGTCAGTGAAAATCTTTCCAGTGCTGTAGGAACCGTTAAAGGAATTTGTTCATTTTGTTCATAACTGCACATTCATTGTAGCACTCTATTAATAGGTTTTAGTTTCTTTTCAGCCAGTTGTGACATTCAGCAGTGTTTAGAAATACATCTTGCACTGCACAGGCAAATGTTCTTGCCATTTTTATCTCCTTGGTGAGAAAAGCTTTACCTTTCTTCAGTGTTTGCTAACGACAAACGTTGTTGGAATAAACAGTTCCTCGTTAATGCTATAACAGCGTCTTAACATAAATGTTAACTGAAGTACACAAATGATCTTAGCAATAAACAAGCATAGCAAACTGTAGCTGAGGCAGAGAGCCAATCTGTCTGTTCCTTGTGCCCAATGATGTTTTGATAGTCATTTTAATCTTAGGAGTAAATAACATCGGAGATCATGTTCCATCATTTAATTTCAGTGCCAAAAAAACGAATGCTGCTTTAACTGGTATTTACAAGATGGCATTGCTGTGTTAGTTCGTCATTGCAGCTCAGGTCATCTATGTTCCCTTATAAATAACAAAATGATGCAAATTTTAAAATTAGATAGAGATAGGAAGTGGGCACTGTCTGAAAAAAATGATAAAATAGTTAAATTCTAAATTCTTTATATTTATTTTTTTCCTGAAAATTTAAAGAAGAGAAACAGCAGAATGGTGAATTTATTGTCCATAAAACTATTCTGCTCTGTTGAAATAACTTAATTTTAATAAAAAGTTTATGGACATGAAGATCATAATTCTTGTCTCTTGAAACAGGGAAGTAAGATTTGTGGATATATTGAATTCATAACTATCCTGCCGGATTTGTTTAAAATATTTAGGCGGGGCATATAAAACAAAAAATTCTTCCTGCTGAAACGTTACAGGTAAAATGTAGAATATATGCAATTTCCACATACAATTGAATGTTATTGCATGAGATCTCCATTAACAATCCAGAGATGAGTTGGTTTGGTGGGTTTTTTTTGGAGAGGAGAAAAAAAAGAAATAATAGATTTTCATTTGCAATGTAAAAGATTTATAGTCTGTGAACAGTCTGCTTCTAAGGGCAAATAACGAGGCACTTACCATTTAATATAGATTACATTTCTGTGTTTTAATACCTTTATTATATACAGACTAAAACTGAAAGTTCAGTGAACATGGAATGAACTTCATTCTCTCAATATGTTATTCCATGATGCCTACAGTGCAGAGATTTTTATTTTTCTGTGTTGAACTAGGTAAGGATTCTGATTCCCTTGGGGTTATTAAGGTATCTCTGGATTGAGGTTCTGTAGTTTAGTGTTATTTGCAAATTTGCTGAGGATGTGCTTTTTGTCATTCTCCAAGTTGTTGAACAACGTGAGACCCCGTATTGTCCCTTAAGTCTTCAACTTACTACAGTCATGAGCCAGACTTTAAGCCATTGATCTTGGAGCCTGGCAGTCCAGCCTGTTTTCAACCCATCTGACAGCCCAGCCCTTCCTTCCTCAACTCTCAACTGGGAATGCTATGGGAGATGGCATTAAAAGCTTTAGTGAAGTCAAGGCAGATTCTATCTGATGCTTTAACTTTGTCTGTGAGGCAAGTTGTTTTTGTTTTTTTGAAGGCAACCAGGTTGAGCACTGTTTGCTAGAAAAATCTGTGTTGACCATTTCAAATGACATAAGGCTTTTCTGTGTGCTTGGAAATGGATTCCAAAACGATGTGCTCCATGTTCTTTCCAGGGTCTGAGATGAGGCTGAGTGGTCAGTAGTTCCTTGAATTGTCCTCCTTGCCTTTTTAGAAGACAGGACTATTGTTACCTTATTGTGGCTAGGACAGAGTTAATTTTCACCAGAGCTGGGAGAGGAGCTGGAGCTGGTGGCCCCTGCTGCTGGGGACACAGCTGGGACAGTTACCAATTAGCCCTCAGCTGGGACAGGTTACCCAAACTGGCCCCAGGGCTGCTCCACACCCTGTGACCCCCTGCTCAGGGTATAAAGTGGGGATGGGGCTGGGGGGCAGCTTTTGCTGCTGGGGTGGGAGCTGGGCATCAGGATCCATGGTGAGCTGGTGTGCTGTGAGTGACCTGCTTCAGTATTTGCTGTTATTGGGGTTTGTTTGTTTGTTTTCCATCTCTGTTTTCTTTTCTGTTGTTTTCTTAAACATTTTTTTAATCTCAACCCAGGAGTTTTGCTTTCTTTTCTTTCCCAATTCTCCTTCACTGGAGGGTGGGGGGAGTGAGGGAAAGACTGTGTAGCTTGGTCCTGAGCGGGGCTAAGCTAAACTTCTTCCTTGTTTTATTTCAGTAGAGTCAAGTAATGATTCCCCCATTTGTGATATTGAAACTTGGAACTGTTTCACATGTAATGGATGAGCTGTGGTTATTGTGGTGCTGGCTTAGAAAATGATTCAGCATGAGGGATTGTGAGGAGAAATGTCCCTGTTCTTTTCTGAGGGCAAATCACAGCTCATCAGTGAAGGATTGTGTCCCTGGTTAAGAGAGGTCACTCAAAATGTTCAGTTCAGAGATGGCATGCCAGTTTGTACTCAACTGCTGCTGCCCTTCGGTCTTCTTGTGTAACATTACTTTCTCTGTCCCTACAGCCTTCTTCTACTACAAATCTGAACACCTAGGGCACGCTGCGTTTTGGTGCAGTGACTTCAGTGGTGTTTTTGTGAAGGAGACAGAAGTCTGCTAGGCTGAACAGTGAAAACGCTGTGCCTGTTCACAGTTCTGTTTTCTTGGTTCTCTGTCTGTAATAATTGTGACACACATTACTCATTCTGTCTGGTGTTTTTTTTTAAATGTAAAATAATTTTTTTTTTTTTTTGAAAAATAAGTAAGTTCATATGAAACTGTAGTATGGTTTCTCCAAAACAAGTGGCCTTGAAACGTGTTGTCTCTGCACATGTGACTGTAGGTTCAGCACTTCCTATGGCTGGCAAAGCTGGTAAATACATTGCTGTATTCTGTGATATGTCCGTTAGGAAACCAACTGAAAAAGCAGTTCACTTAATACACTCTGGATGAGGCAGCATCTGTAAATTGGGAATAACTTTGTGTGACTGTGAACCTACTTAAAACAAATCCTAAATGAATTGCTTTAGTTACATTATAAGAATTTCTCAGTTTTCTAGAAATGATCTAACTGTTGGAAACCATACACCTCCAACTGGATTTGATTGCTGTTCTCTTCCCCTCTGCAGACTCATCTTTTGCAATGTTCAAGCCTTGACCAATAAGGTGGCATTTAGAGAAGCTATTTTACTCAAATTCTGGAAATACTTTCACTTGTGTCTAAGTTACAGGGTAGGGACAGTCTCAGTGGAGCCGTGAAGAAAGGCTTACAAAGCATGATGCGGGGTTGTGTTGAGACCAGACATAACCTTGCTACATAAGCATGGTTGGTCACCTCGGCGAGTGTGTCTGGCTTCTCAGGAGCCTGCTAATCCATCCTGGTAAAACAGTCTTGCCAACGCATCTCTGCTGCTTCCACTGCTTGAGCTATGAATAATATTTTTGTCTGCAGTTATAAAAGAAGGCCCAATGGTCCTTGCTTTGCAGATGTGCAGGCTATGTGGTTGTAGCGCGTGTTTCTTTGCTCTCGTGCACATCATCAGGGGTGGTAGCTCTGAGATGTGTGTTAGCTAGGCTGTAAGAACAGATTGATGTTTTTACTGTTTCTTGTAAGGGCTGTCATTTACTGCTTGGACTCTTGCCTTTGTTCTTGCAAATTGAAGACTTAATATTATTAAGAAATGGTTTCTCAGGACAAAGTCTTTTATGTCAATATAACATAATATATGTCTGCTGCTTTGTCTTCCTTCTCCAACTCCCATTGATTGTTTCTTCAGTGCATTAACCTCTCACTGCTCTTGTCACATTTGCTTGTGAACTGATTTGGGAAGTGATCAAGCTTTAAAAATCCCTTATTTTCAGTATTGCAGTAAAAAAAAAAATTGTCTTTTTCAACCACTTTTTAAGGTAGTGAAAAATTAGAAAATTAACATAGTAGCTTTACTACAATTTGTCTTTGGAAGATGGCAGTGATTTTCAATAAATTAATATATAAAATGGAATAAAATCTAATTTCAGTAGAAAAATAGCAGATAAAATTAGAAAGCTTACATGCCTGTAGTAGTTTTTGTTTTAGAGGTGATGCAGAAGGCAGGGAAAAATACTCTTTTTGTGGAGAAGTAGCTATAAAGGCAGTGTTCCTTTACGTATGATGAAAATGGTGACATTTGGTAGAAAATTAAGACATGTCATTGTTTACAACATTGATTTGCATTGTTTGTTGAAACTATTCTTGTCTTGCATGCCGTGTGGTGATTGCCACTTTCATACTGCTCTGGCTGTGGATTAAACAAATGTAAATACATGGTTTTCAGAAAGCATTCCAAATCCATCCCTAATAACAGATATTGTTTCTTGAGGAGAGAAAGCAGACTAGGAGTTGTAGCCAGTCTCTTCCTTGTCAGTAAATCCTTTGAGGAAAGTCATCGAATAGGATGAAAGTATAAAATCCATTTTGAGGCTATTCTGCTACTGTTGAAACCATATGGAATCATCAAATAGTGTAGGTTGGAGGGGAACTTCAAAGCCCATCTGATCCCAACATCCTTTTTTAATCGGGAGTAACTGCACAGATCAGGTTGCTCAGGGGCTTCTCCAGCTGAGTTTTGAAAGTCTCCAAGATGTCATAAGCTCTCTGAGCAGTGTTTTCCTGTGCTTAACTTCCTTCACATTAATTTCATTCTATGTAGTGAATCAGAACCTACCTTCCTGCAACTTTTAATTCTTAATTCTTCTTTCACTCTGTGCCTCTAAGAAAGGTCTCTGTAACCATCTATTAAGTTGGAGAAGATGCAGTTGTCTGTTAGCCATCTCTTCTGCACGCTGTGCTAAAGCAGCTTCCTCAGCCTCTCCTTGTGTGTTGTGCTCCAGCCCTTCAGCCGTCTTGGCCACCCACCACTGAACTCCCAAGTCTGCAAGTACATCTCCTGTCCTGGGGAACTCCAGACTGGAGACGTTGTTCCAGGTTCTGTCCTACAAGTGCTGCGCAGGGAGGAATGATGTCTCTCCTCAGCCCACTGACTGTGCTTTTGCTAATGCCAGCCCTGTGCAGTTAGCCTTTATTGCCTCAAAGGCGGGCTGAGGATTCGTACTTGACGTCCTGTTCACCAGGACTCTCGCTGATCCTTTTCTGCGAAGCTGCTCCCTTGCCGGTCAGTCCACAGCCTGTACCGATGCGTGGGGTTACTCTGCCCCAAAAGCAGGACTTTGGTCAGGTTCTTGTCTAGCTTTCCAAGACCCATGTAACTGCTCCCCCTATTTGCTGTCATGTCTGAATCTGCATTCTGACACTTCATGCAAGTCTTCCACAAAAAGTGTTCAACGACTTTGGATCTGATCTTGATGCCCAAGGGATGGCACTCATAGCTGACTGACAGTTAGACTTCTAAATGTGGACTGCTGTTTTCTTTAAAGGCCACTAACTCAGGCAGCTTTTTATGCACCTTATGTGTTGACAATTTAATCCTTCTTTTTTTTTTTTTTTCTTCTTTTTGGGTGCAAGGATGCTGTATCATCTTCTTCGCTATGCTTCAGTAAAGGTGTACTTTCCTGTATTGGTTTATGGGAAAGGACAAGTTCCTTTTATTACCTTTCTTTTGAAGTGTTTTAAGAATCAGTTCTCATTGTGAAAATGAATTGTAGATACACCTGCTGAATGCTCCAGATTTTCTTTCTATATGGGTCTTCAGCCAGTTTTGGAGGCTCGTGTTTTCAAAATTTGATGTAAAATTTTTTCCTTGTATGTAAAAAAAGAAAAATATTGGGTGATGGAATAGAAGGATGAGTTGCAGTTGAAAAGACCTGTATAAAATACTCGAGAGTCAGATTGGAGAAAGTGAGGGATAGACAGGAAACTAGAGAAAAAAAAAAGATTTAAATGGTTATGTGGAAGCAAAACAAATTGGTGTGACAGAGCCATGTCCATTTGGGCCATTGGCAGGAGAAAGAATTGTCATGTGGGACAAGGAAAGCTAGTATAATAAATCACAGTGTCATAAAAGGAGTAGAAAGTTTCATCAGTGACAGCTGGAAAGGATGGAGGTGTCAGAGGGAATGCTTTATTCCTGTATGTCCATACATCCATAATACCGTGTGGTCTGGAATGCAGGCAGGAATTCAGACCAGGACTTAGCTTTTGATAAGTTGTTTGCCGCCTTCTGTTACATGTAAGTAAACGTATATAACTTTCCTACTTTGCAGGGTGTTGTGATGTTTCATTAGTTAGTCTGTTCCATACTTCAGGCACTGACACAAAATTCATATTTCATTTTCAAATGTATGTGAAGCAGTAGCATGAGCACAGACTTCTACTGGCATACAGTATGTTACGCATGAAGGCAACCAAAAGTAAGTGTTTCTCTGCTATGGGACTAGAGATGGTGCTTTCTTGCTAAGGTAGTAAAGAAATTCTCTTTTGCTTACTTACTGTTACCTTTTTCCCTTATGCTTGCCGGAAAAAAATATTTTGCGTTATCTTTCTTATTTTTGAGGATACCTTTCTTTCAGAATGAGATTGTTTTTTAAATGAAATCTGAATTTGGCTTTGTACCGAACCTTCCAAAAAAGAGAGGTGGCTGGAGAATTCATTTTGTGTGATTGCAGAAGCAAATGATCTCAGTCAAGTGGCCTGGTCAGATAATTAAGCTACAACAGAGGAAGCTCGCGGAGTCAGTCGGTTGTGATTATCGGTCCAGCGTGGTGGGGTGTCTGATTCCTTCTAAAAAATTTGAAGTGGCTGCTTTTATTATCATTAATTGGGGAGTGCCAGCAACAAATCTGGAAGAATTACTCTGCCACTTTAAAGAAATCCAATATATTTCAAGTGGAATATAAGTTTAATAATGAATTGATGGCTATTTATCTGCTCTTCTGCCCACTCCTTAGAATTCGAACATTTATAACAATAATTCCCATGTTACATGTCTGCCTGGTTTCTGAATTCTTGTGTCTGTAGGCAGTCTGCGACAGAGTGGCAATAAATGTGTTTTCTTTGGGGCTGTCTATATCTTCTTAGGTTTGGGTTTGGTTTTTTTTTGTCTTTATTATGTGATTTATCTAGAAGTTTAATAATTTTAAAACTACCTTCAGAGAATCTCAGAAAGTTCCTTTAATAGTGAAGAATTAAGTCGCTTGAAGTGCCTCACAGAACTGAACCTTGGAAGCATTTTTGAAATATTTCACCTGGTAAGCGAGAGGGATGTCATAAAGCAAAACAAAAAAAAAAAAAAAGAAAAAAAGGAAACTATTTCATTTGTATGGAAGGATAAAGTACATTTAATCTAAAACAGGCTACCTCAGTATTGATGCTTTACTTGTGGAGTTCAGCAGTTTTAAAATAGAAATCGCGTTGGTATTTACCACATGTAGGATGAATTAGTCGCATAGAAACGACACACGTTACTGTACATTGTAGTTACCAAAAGCCAAGGCACTGGAAAGTTACGAATTTTGTAACTTTGAATTATAGCCGTCTTAATTTTAAAACAAAAATGTTTGGCCTCCGGCAGCTTACATAGTAGCATTTCTAATGTTTTTTAAACAGCTATTAATGTAGTCAAGCTGTGCTTTTTCTTCTTCTGTGTGCAATCATCTGCTCAGTGGTGCGCTCTATAACTGGTAGCAGGAGAGGGAGGAGTGGCTTGCTGTGATTGATGGGGCGAGGCCCAGCAAACTGAAAGAGTCCCATCTGGATTAGGTTTTGGGAGCAGTCAGATGTTGAGAAGGGGGGTCAGGAAGCCTTGCGTTAGCTCCGTCTCCTTCATCATCCACACTCGTGCACGCATTACGCTGCTCACACGCCCTCATCCATAATTGATGCTTGCTTTGGGCAGATGCTGCATGGCCTGGGACTAGAGCAGCTGCTAAGTTTATGGAGAATAAAGGGAGCAGGATGGTACAGCAGGTATTTTCACTTTTATTTTCACTCAAAACTCTTGATTTTAGTCAAGCCAGGGCATTTCTTATAACCAGCTGCACCGCTGCTTGCGAGATTTCTAATACGTGTTTTCTTGCTTAAATCTGAAGGAGTGCAAACTCCGGTGGTGATGATGTGTCTCTGCTGTGCTTGGTATATCGAACTGAGCCGTTCTTGTCACCAGCAGTTTTACAGAGTAGTGTTGCGTTTCTCTTCTTTGTTTCCGTGCCCTAAGGATATGATGCAGTTTGGCTCATTTAACTACAGCACGAGAGGTGTTCTCTAAATGTGAGGATGTCTCTTGCCAAAGAAACAAAATGCACCAAACAGAAAATAGAGTGAAACAAACAATAAACTGTTAGACTTGAAAATGCAGGCAAGCAGAAAGGTTTTTATTGAATACATTTTTATGCTGCAAATGTGTTTTTAAAAAGGAACGCTGCATAAATAATGTTTTCTGTGCTCTGTCTTTTGTGTACAAACATAACGGGCTTGCTTTATTATGTTTTGACACTTTTCATGCATTTCTTAATTATGAAATCCTTTCAGAGCAGAAGATGCTGAAAAGGCATGTTGAGTTCTGAGATACTAGGAGCATTTTAAATAGTAAGCTTTTCTTCAAATGGAGTAATATATATGAAGTAGGAGCAACTTCGCTTACCTACATCATTGGAATGCTTTCTTTTTTTTGTTCTTTTGAGTTCAACATTTAGCCAGAAAGTAATAAATTTGATTTTATACACTGCCACGTAAAGCATATTTTTGAGTTGAAATGTGGTTTTCATTAAAACTCAGGCCAGAACATTTAGCAGAGCCTGACTGTCTGCCATCCTTTGTTCTTCTTTCTGTTGCCAAAAACTACTTTATTAAAAACCATGCACAAAGTGAGCATTAAGGGGTCATTTAATCCTAAAGATACTTGGAACCGAGTCTGAATGGACGACTTCTGTTTAGCCTCTCCTGCCTAGGCTGTATTAACGACGTCTGTGTACTGTCATCCGCAGTTCGGAGATTGCTCTCATACCTGAGTTCATAGGCTAATTGAGGATCAATATTTCCTGTTGCTTTTAGAACCAGTTCATATTTTCAACTTAATGCATTAGATCTGTTATTTCCTTTAGTCATTTTAGTTCTCTCTATTTTAAAAAGCACAATAAAGGGGCATTTTAGGTGATTATACTTAAAGAATTTTTTGTTCTTTAAAATCTATTCAAATATATCTGACTTTTCTGTGGTCTGGGGTTTCCACGAACACGTGCATTAGCTGACACTGCATTGTTCTTGATATAAATTAATATTCTAAACAATCAGCTCTTGGCTTGATACCCATGTGAGTAGTAGAGACCATGTTTATCCATACATGCTTTTATACTACACTGTCATACTGTCTGTTGCATTGATTGTAAATCATATGTTCACACTAATTTGAAAGGCTAGGAAAGGCTACAGCAGGCACCGATTTTAAGAGACAAACAACTCAGATTTATTGTCACTCTCATTTTAAACTTATGGCCTACACTGGACTCTGCAAGTATTATTTCTTTCGGGGTTTTGTTTTGTTTTTTTTTTTTTTTTCTGCCTAAACATTTAATGACTGTGCAATGCCTGAACTGATAATCTTGCAGGGCGGTTTCCTACTCTAAGCATGGTGGAGTTGTTTGTTTGTTTGATTAATGGCAAGGCTGCAAATCCTTGACTATGTAGAAGTTTTATATATTTAAAAAAAAAAAAAAAAGAGACAAACCCCTGACCTTTTGTTGTTTACTTATTAATGGGGTCTTGGTTATAAATAAGTGATCCAGACCTCAGCTCAACAAATCTAATGAAAGAGTCTCTGCAACATGAGGGTGCTGGGGAATTGCCATTTTCTGATGGCCATTTTCTGATAAATCTGAAAAGTGAATTGTTTGGAGTTGCTGGTAAAAATAATAAGGAAGTTCAACTCTCTTAATTAAATATTAGCTGTAATTAGCACTAAATGTGAATGCTTTGAATATTAATTAGGGTCTCATGGCACTGCTGTCAATGTTAATGAGGAACAGTGGGGGTCTCGGCAACATCTGGTTTAGGACTTAAGGTAGTATGAAAAACTTCAGATCAAATGCACCTGGACATTAGCCTTTGCTCCCTTTTGTGCCATTATTGTTCTTTTTTAACAGCTGCTGACTCTAGTGTCGTGTTTAGCATCTGACATGAAGGAATAGCTTCAGGACCAGCAGTAACCAGCTACTGGGTTTCAAAGCCAACACGGTGAAAATGCTTATGTAGGCAGAAGTTTGGTTTGCTGTTTTTCATTCTTACCACTTGCTGAAGTCCGTCCTGAAACAGCTGATTAAAAAATTTGAGATCCCCTGTCTCCCTCCACAAGTGTTAAAAATCCTTCTTTAACATTTAATAAATGTCTCTGGTGTAATCCAGTCATTGCTGGTTTTTACTTAATTTGGAATATTTTTTTTAATAGTGAAAATATTAGGTAAAAGAAAGAAGAAAAGGACTTCGCCATTTTAATATAAGAGGATATAGGTACACATTTACAAGCGTTTTTAACCTCCACTGAAATCTAAACCAGGAAAATTTCAGTGCAGCATTAACCTTGGAATGATTGTAGATATATGCAGATGAAACTTACTGACTTACAGCTGTGAAGTAGGTAAATGTCACTGTTTTCATTTTAAAGATGGTTGAATGAAGCAATGTAAACTACTTGCTCAAGGCTGTATGCTAAAATAGTAGCAAAGATGGAACTAAAATTAGAAAGGGTTTGCTGATCTAAAGTTTTAATTTTTTAAGACACACTGAATGTCTTTTACAAAGGCAAATTTAATTTTCCCTGCTAAGCCTGCCATGCACGAAGGCTTATTCCTGTGCTGTGATTTTACAAGTTCTTAGAAGTTCTTGCATTTAGGACCAGTTCAGGTCAGAGAACTGATGTGTGAATTAGTTGAACTTGACTGGAAATGTCCGTAAGTAAGTGAATACCTTTTATTCATCCAGCCTATTTTGAAATTAGGAAACCAAGGACTCAGGTGTACAAATAAGCCAAGTCTCTACAGTCCTTCTCTGCAGGTACTTGTACACGCTTTGGTGGGAGAATGATGGTATTTTAAAAACTAGTGGAAGTTTTACTCAAATATTTAATTTTGAGTTACTTGATATTTAGAGGGATAGTTTTATCTTGTAAACCAGCTTGTCTGAGTTTAAAATAGTCCCTGTGTTAGTGTCCTCTAGTGCTGTGTCACCTGCAGCATCAGGTCATGTACATCTTTTATATAGGTTCTGAAAGATTGTTCTGTACGTTTCCTTCCCTGATATTATTACTGTTTGGTATGAGCAGAGCATTTAGGCAGAAGTTGCTAATTGACAAATTAACTATACTTTATTATGTCGAACATAAAGATGGAGCTATCTGTAAAGAGATGAGGGCGTTTGTTTTTAATTGTATAAGCTTATTGTAATATGGAAATGAAATGCTATTATCTTAAAATTTAAAGCCTTTAAAGTTCTCAATTCTGTTTCTTTTGACAGATTACTTTTTTTTTGTTTTTTTTTTTTTATTTGTGGTGTGTAGTTGCTCAATTCAGTGTATCTCAAAGTATTTCTGAATGTCTCAGAGCATTATATAAATATTTTCAGTGTTACAGTTATGTTAACAGGATGCACGCAAGCCCTGCTCTGTGTGCAGGTTGCGGATGTTACGTTCTGTGACTGGTAGGTTGGTAGGTTGGAATGGATCACAAGCCGTGGGCGAAGCTTGTCAGAGCTCTGTGCTGGCACTTGTGCTTGGCAGCCTTGGAATAAACTGAGCTTTGTCCCTCCTCATTGTCTGAGTTGAGGCGTTATTTCAGGTAGATTTCACTGACCTTTCCCAGTTAAGGAGTAGTCTACAGTTATCCAGAGAACAGTAGTTCTGTTTGTCTAATTATAATAACATTTAATAGGGCTAACAAAATTGATTTAATTCAGATAAGAAACTTTCATCTCAAGAAACAACCACTGTGCCCTTTTTGGGCCAGCAGTTTTAGCAGAACGCTATTGCTTTCTGTGTTACGTGTGCAAGATCATCACTCATTTTATCTCACACCACGTTTCTTTTTCTTCCCTTTGGTTTTTACAGGGTAATCAGGAAGCTACAGCACCTCCTGACACAATGGCACAGCCTTATGCCTCGGCCCAGTTTGCTCCACCTCAGAACGGTATCCCCGCAGAATACACAGCCCCGCATCCTCACCCCGCTCCAGACTACACGGGCCAAACCACGGTTCCAGAGCACACGTTAAACATGTACCCCCCTGCTCAGACGCACTCCGAACAGAGCGCAGCGGACTCAAATGCACAAACTGTCTCCGGCACAGCCACAGTAAGTCAAGGCTTCCGCTCTTCCTAAAGCAGTGTCTTTCAATTTCCATGTGTCTTTAGTGATCTGTGATTTATTCTTAAGTTACACGTAGGCTTGCATGTCATTTCTGTTAGGATTACTCAACATTTCAAGGTTGAGAGTCTGTCAAAGTTTATTGTTGAACTTGGAGAGTATAATATGGCTGCTTTTGGAACCTCTTAGTAAGTGTGGGAGCTTTGTAGACTCCGTAGTTTCCTTTTCTGCAGTGTCAGACAGACAAAATGATTAATAGCAAGCCAATGAATCATAGAATAAAGTTTGACTAAGTCCACTGTGGAAAAACATTGCAAAAGAGTGTTTGTAAGCATTCATTTGGAGAAACAAAACAAACCAGGCAAACTTTGTTATTTTCAATGATCTCTGTAGTTGTGACACTACTGAGTGGTTTTTCATGGAAGTGTTCATTGAATGGAACTGTGTTGATGTTACTTGCAGAGCTGTGTGAATGAGTATTGTGAAGAGCGTGTCTGTCATACTGTGTTTTCGGGAGAGCTTGTTGGTGTAGCCGTTACCAAAGCTGTGTGTGGGTCTGTGCTCAACAGCAGAAATGATAGATTTTCCTTCTGTTTGATTGATATATGAAGTTTCGAGGTGTCATGAGTTACACGAGAGACTCCTTGGATGGCCCTACCTTGTAATTTAAGTCACAAATGTCACACATTGATAGTTTAGTGTGTCTTTCTTAATTCTCAATGGGGACCCAATATATCCAGTGCCAACAGCTGGCAGGTTTCTGAGCCATCCGCCGCTGGCATTACCTGTGTAGGACCTGGCACAGAACAGGCAGCACGCTACAACTTGAGCACGCACTTGAAACATCTCTGCTAGCTGTCCTCGTCCTTGCTGCAGCCATGCTCCAGACCTCCCCTTTCTCACCTGAGGGGTATCCAACCCTGAAAAGTTTCACACATTAGGGCAAGAGGAAAGGGAAACTGCTCCCCTAAATGAGCTGTTCTGAAGATTTATGTTTATTGCCGTGTCACTAATTTCTTTATATGAGTTTGAACCGGAAAGAGAAGTGATAGCAATAGCAAAAGCACAAAAGGATATTCCTTGGTACTGTCATGGAGATGTCCCTGTGAATTAATTACACAGTTTTGTGGTTTATGCAGTAAAATGTTTCAGTCCTTTTGTTTTTGACTTAGTAACTTATTGCCCTGATTGGCCCTTTGCTTTAGTAATGAGAGAAAGTTTAGTTTGAAGAGCATCCTGTGTACCTATATCTCACAGTGTTCTTTGCAATTCTACAGCGTCTCCTCTGTATCATCTCTTTGTGAAGTTAACTTCCTAGTTCTTTCCAGCTTTTAAAATTTTCTTCCATCATCATTTTTTATTGTTGTCAAACTCCTGTGATGTGCCACTTCAGAGCAGGAACTGTAAGCTGAATAAATACTCTGGAAAATTGACTAAAAGTATATTCTTTCCTACTCTCCTTGCCCCGTTCTTTTTGTATTTTGCTGTTTTACTTGCTCTTTTGACCACTGCTGCACACTGAACAGTGTGATGCCCAGCTCAGGCCTTTTGTATTTTGAAACGGTTGGTCTGTTTGCAGTTTGGTTCTGAAGCAAAAGAGTGTCAGTGCTAAAATCAGTGGTAAAACACCTGTCGATGCGAGTGGGACTGGAGCTCATCCCTCATCCTTTGTTGCTTTGAATTTATTGTGTTTCCTTACCCCTTTCTGATTTTTCAGTTTGAGGAAGAGTTAGTCTCTTTATCAGGTAAGATATGCATTTTTTCCAACATCTTCCATGGTGAAGGCTGATTAAATAATTTGGATTTCTGCAATGCCTTTATCTTCAAGTGCTTTGTTCAATCCCAGCTCTAGCAAACCAAATTATTCCCTTGAGAGTTTCCTGCTTCTGGTATACTAATAGGCTTGATTGTTGTTTGGTTTTGTATCCTTTGCTAGCTGCTCTTCTTCCATTTTACCTTCCTAATATCAACTCGTGTTTTACCTGTTTATACCCTTTCTCCCTTCTGGTTCCAGTTGGAGGGAATTTCCATTCTCTGAAGAATAACACATCAATTCCACTAACATTTTATATTTGCGGAATATAGCTTACTTATTTGCTTTTTTTTCTTTGTTTTGGATCCTTTTCTTGCCTTCCTGTTTCTTTTCTTACTGAGGAATGTGAGTAACTTTTTGAAGTAGCTCCCATGCTGGTTGTGAATAATTAGATTTCCTTACTTTCAGCTTTAAGGTATTTTTGAGAAAGTTTTGTTTTGTTTTCTAAAAAGATTTTTCTTCTAAATTGCAATGTTCTGTTGAGAGCTGTGGATACTATCCCTCTCTGGAGAACAGTGCATTGAGAAGTTTACAAGAAGCATGGATCTGTGGATACACATTGTTCAAAGTAGCCTTGACGTTGGATGTATTACTCACCAGTTACTTTTAGGAATTCACAGGCAAATACTGTTTGCACAATTTAGTTATGGGTACCTAGATCTCAAATCGATTATGCTATGTCTTATTAGCATTGCACTTTACACACTGTAAACACATTATAAACAGGTGTATGCAGATGGATCCCAGGCAGGTTTGACGTGGGCTTTGTAATATTATGAGGGTCTGACTGTGTACGTCTCTCTGTAGGTTTACCAATACATATTTTTATTATGAAATAGAGCTTCAGTAGCTCTGTGCCAACATCGTAACTCCACGTAGTCTTTATTGTTGAAGGAAAAAAAAAAAATGTTTTTTTTTCAGTTCTTACCAGCTTTCTGAATAGTTGGTTTCCAGTCTTAAAGAATTTTAAGTGGAATTGATGTAGGGACACTGTGGCATTTGTTTGGTAGGTTCCAATATTTTTATATAGTTTTCTTTCAGTAAATTGGATTATGTGCATTTAAAAGACAATCTGATGTTCTATCATTCACAAAATAATCCTGTTGTGATTAATGTAGATTAGATAAACTGTTGGAGGCAAGACCAGTTTTTGAATTTGCTTATTCACACGCATATTTATGTACAGGTACCACTAAAAATGGATTTTAAAATTTTGAAATATGAAGCTAATAAACTGCAGGGCAATTACCTAATTTGTAGAACTACTACCAGAAGTGACTTAACCACATCCATGAAGGACTGAATGCATGCTGAGGCTAGACTTACACCCTGGCTCTCTCTGTGTGTCCCGGGTTCTTTCTTTGGATCTGCAAGAGCCGTACATTGAAGCTAGAGCTCACATTGGGTCTAGTGCAACCTAAACCCCAATAAAGATACAAATAATAAAGACAGGAGTTGAAAGGTTTTGTTTTTTTTTTTTTTTTTCAAAAAGTAAAGAAATTCCATGCAACTTCTTTTGACTCATTTACTGCAACGCAGAGTGAACCTGGCCCAGCTGGAATGGCTGTCAGTATGCTCGTTTGCTGCAAACTGAACAAGATTGCTCTCATCAGTTTTATTATGTGTTTGCTGTTTTGTGCACAGTTGAGTACTATTAGTATAGAAATTCTGTAGAATAGATTTCCTTATGAGTAGAATCTAAACGTTTTAGTAGAGGTTTCCTGTGTTGTCTTTGGTCATTCAGAGCCTTTTAAAATCAAGTGTAAAGTGCTACCATGCTAAAAAGGCAGTACTTAAAACTGACTGAGTTGGTGTGGGACATCAATCAATAGAGCCTTACAGAATATATAGTACTTTTTATATGCTGTGAAAGCAGCCAAATCTGATCAGAGGAGAAGGTATGTTTTACTTTGAGTAAAACTGATTTTTTTTTTTTTTGAGAACTTCGTATGAATGGATTCTTTTTTTTTTTCCTTTTGAATTTTACTTTTTATAACAAAACATTGTTTGAACCTTTTTATACCTTGAGCTTCTCCAGGGAGTAGCATAATATCTGAATATAATGCTCTGTTTATCTTCTGTCATTTGTAGCACTGACTTTCTGTGGGCTTCCAACTGGTATCTACTCTCTCAAAAACTGTGCCGTTTTCCTTACACTTATCTCTTAGTTTCATTCCATAGTTCTTTTCAGTTAAGAAAACATTTTCATGCTTGCTTTTGCTTGAATTGACTAACAAGCACTTAGAAAATGGTAAATAAGGAGTACGGAACGTTCTGATATTGTTAAGATTTTACTTTTCTGCATGTTATTCTTAACTAATGCAAATATAATTTAATGGACATTCATTTAGCCGTGAAGTTGTGGGATTAGAAATCCTCTTTTACTTCCAAAAAGTCTATTTCCTAGTGAAAATGAAATTTTTTAATTTATTATTTTCATAAAATTAGTATAAAACAGTATTCTGTTAGGGTAAGTATTGGTCGTAAGAAGTGCTTAGCTTGTATGTATAGGGATTGCTGACTTTATTTTGATGCTATGAAACAAAATGTACAGGATGAAAGGGAAGTAAATGGTAAAGATAGGATGGTTTAGCTGAAATAATATAAAATCATCTGCAGGTAATAAAATACTGTCAAAAGTTACTTTGAGTCTTCTCTGAGTAATATGGTTTTCATCTTTTTGGATCAATATGTTTAACTTTAATCGAGGAAGTGGTCCGTCTGAGTATATGCATTAATCAATACTCATCCACTACTGGGTTATTTAAGTGCTGGTAGGCTTTTGGAGTTGCATAGCATCAAAGATGCTTTTAGTCATTAACAAAAATAGTAAATTGCTTCTTTGAAGAAGGATGGATCAATGGTAAGTGTGTTACAAAGTTATGGTAAAAGTAACATGTTAGATCGTTTTTCTGAGTGGGTTTGAGTGTTATGTTAAGTACTTACACATTTTAAAGGATTTTTAAGAAAGATATTTGATCATTTTATGAAATATAAAATCACCTTTTACCTGTGTAGATGTGTATATACGCAAACATATTGTACATATATAGTTCCAAGAGTAAAATTTGTTCACTTTTCACCTGTGGTTTTAATGCCTGACTTGCGTTAATGTTTAGTGGAAGATGAATATGGAAATACAAAGGGCGTTGCCTGGACGTGTGTAAGAAAGTGGGTAATGGTAAATTTAATATGGTTTCTTTAGTGTTTCTTATTCCACCTGTATTATACTAATAATGGAAGTATGTTCTGGTAAATATTTGAGTTTCTAATTATGCTCTGTGTTTTTTGTGTGTGTTTTTTATGTAAATGTATTATGTATGTGTGTATTTTTTATGTAGAAAATACTCTGCTCTAAGCTTAGTTCTACTTCTGCATTAGAGAAAACTTGAGGTCATTGTGTGGCCTTTCTGCCTTGGACTGTGACTTCACAAGCTGTGAAGCCTTGGCCAAGTTGTGTGCTTGGAGAGGAGTCCTCGAGGGAACATGCTGTTTCCTTGGAGGAGCATTGGCAATTCAGTGCCTGGTGCTTTTCTAAGGTCGCTCTGAGTCAGTACCCAGCATGGCGCTAGCGGATGCCGTGCTGTAGAAGACATTTAGTGCAGAGGTGTGGGTTGTTTGTGATTATTGAAGATGATGAGGTGGGGTTTTTTTTTGTTTTTGTTTTTTGTTTTTGTTTTTTTTTTTTTTGCGCAAAACTCCTCTGTTATAAGTAGATGGAAGCTTGGTTACTAGCAAAAGTCATCCTGTAGCATCCGCTGAATTGGACACTTCTGTGTGAAATTAATTTATATACTAAATAATAGATGTCTCTTGTTACAGCTGCCCTGCTCTACCTTGAAAATTTTTATATTCTTTGAGATCTAATGGTTTGTGAGTTTGATGGGTTTTTTTCTTGGTGTTAGTTCTGTCCATGTTCTCGTGTTCTGTGCATTCTTTGGTCATGTTGCAGAGACCATCTCTTCATCTGGGGATTTGGGAAGGCTTAGTGGCACTCTGGACTGAAAATAATATTTACCATGTTGAACTTGGTTGTTTTGGGGAAGAGAAAAATATAAAACCTTCGAGATTTTTTTTTTTTTTTTTTTAATTTGGGTAAGAAAGCTGACAGCAAGCATTTCTAATGAAGTGCTTTAGTGCACTGCCTGGAGGTGGTGGGTAGATTGTTACTACAGTGGGATTGTTACTACAATTCTCTGCAGCGTATTTCTTTTTAACTAGCTCTTTTTCCTGCTCTGTTCTTTACATAAATAATTGTTTCAGGTGTTTTATTTTTTTTTCTCCTTTCTTTATTTTCTTCATAATGCTTAGTTGTTCTCCTCCTTCTCTCCTACTATTTTTCCCTGGTCTGTCCATCTCCTGGGGGTGTGAGATACATTAGCTGTTTCCAGAAATTCTATTCCATATTAAACAGTGGGCTATATCTTACTTGGTGAAGAGGTGCCTATCAGTTGTTTTTGTTCCTACAAGTGTGTCACTAAAATAAAGATGTTCAAAAGAAAGTTATCTGAAATTTGCTGGTTCATCATGTAACTGTGGTTGCGCTTTTTGGCACTGAGGTAAACTTCCTTGAAGTCCAACACACCAAGTATATGCACAGTGGGTGGCAGACTGCTCAGTGCTGCCGAGCTCAGCTGGTGTTACCCTTTTCTCTGAATATTCTAGTTTTGCCTGGGAAGTTTTCATAGTGCATCTGGAACATGGGTCCTGGAACTGCCTCTTCTGCTTGGGCAGCAGAAGTGACTAGCTTGCCTCTGCATGTAGTTCTGTCTGGAACCACTCAGAGCAGAGTCACTGAGCAGATAACAGTGTCAGTCATTTCTCTGAATAGTGGCACTTGGAGGACTGTGCTTTGCCTGCGGAGGAGCTGGGAACTTTTCACCATGAAGCGTCTGTCTTGCAAGTCAAATTTCCCCATGGATGTTTTTTTATTCTCAACTGCTGTCAATGACCCAGTTTTTATTCTGTTTTAATTCCGTGTTTTTGTCTGTAGATGTTTGCCACCAGTATGTTAGACAGTTGGTAATACTTCGACAGTAGTACAGCAGTGTTTATTAATCTAAATCATACCCCGCTGGTGTAGGATGTCCTATCAGCATGGTATGCTATTTCAGTTGTACTACCCATTACATTTGGTCCCAACTGCTACTTGAAAATACTTCAAGGAGCTTGTTTCAAGACCCTGAGTGCTTCAGAGCTGCGAAAGCAAGAAACCCGATCCAGCTCCTACTCTGTAGTGAAGAGATCAGAACTGACATTCCAAATAGAAACAGAATGCTGCGCTGGTTTGGTGAGGCATGGTAATGACTCGTGATTGTAGGCATTATTACTTCTACAGTGATGTTCCCTTGCTGAGAGCCCTGCACATAAACTTTGAAACTGTGCCCCATGTGTGTTCCTTCTCTTACGTGAAGGAATAGCAGGAACACATCGCTCGCTTTAGGAGCGCTGTGTGCCAGTGCGTGCTCTCAGATAGATTCTTCTCAGGGATTCGCAGAGCCTTCAACCCACTGTTTTCTGTGATACCATTCATAAAGCCCCTGTTTGTGTACTTAGCTGTTTTGCTTGGTAAACGGATAACCGTGTTTTTTTCCTGTATGCTGTTAACCTGGGCTTTGCTCCCAGAAAGTGCTTGTTGTTCTGTGAGTGAGTATCTGGTGTGAGGAGAGCCGCTGTTATGCTGCTGGCTAATTGTGCCATTGCATATCAGCACATCTTGTCTTCTTCTGAAATCTCAGTAATTGATCCCTGTGATACAGGTATTACTTCATTTTTCCTGTTGTTTCTTGTAGCAGGAAAGGATGGCAAATGTGACGTTGAAACAGAAGACAAAAAAATTATTATTCGGGGGGGGGGTGAGATATTGTGATTTTTGAGTGCTTGAAATTGGTGAAGTAGTAAAGCTGAAGCTTCTCCCCCAAACAGGAAAAACAAACAAAAAAAAACCCCACTAAAAAAAACCCTAACCCAGGGATAAAGATGAACAGTTGTTAGATGACTTGAATGGGTGATTCCAGCCAGCCCTAAGGCAGATTGAACTCACAGAACACTGCAGAAAGTCTTTTCAGTCACGTTGCCATCCACAGGTAGAGTCGTATTACTCCAACTTGAAAACTTTCTTTTAAAAAACTTTACTAATTAGTTTTTCATCTGCCAAGTTTAATTGACTAGTTAAACTATTTAAGATTTTCTTCCTACTCGGCCCTGAAAAAGTTAACAATTTGGGTTTTTGAGTTTTCTTGTACTTTATATTGTCTCTTGGGCTCTTTACTTCTCCATACCAATTCTTTTACATGTTACATTATTGATTTTTTTTGTTTGTTTGTTTGCTCTGTGCATTCTAAGTAGCTGTGGCATCCAAATGCTTTGGCTGTGCTTTGGGTTCAGATATATTGGGAAAAACATTTGTTGCACATTTTGCTGAATAAACTGAACATAAATTTCAAAAGGGAGCTTGGTATGATGAAATATCTAATTACAGCTAACTTTTTATTTGACCTTCTGCATCTTTGCTTTTACATTATAACGTGGTAATTAAAATTGATCCTTATGGGGGGGATTTTTATTTTTATTTTTTTTTTTTAGTGAAAATTAGCTCTCATTTTCACTAGATACAGGGGTGGCTGTGCTAGGTTAAGTAAGACTAATGATGTTTTCCATTCTCTTGTAATTGGCATGTGAATGGTAGTTAATGGTTTGCAGCTTTATCAGAAGTTGTCAGTTCCTCCCTGCACCAACGGTTTGTAATTCCAGCATGAACTTGTATATTGCCTGGAGTACTTAGTACAATGCCATGAGGAGAATATGTTTGAAAAGTCTTGGTTAGCCAGCAACATCCTTAGGTCCTTGCTTGCAAGAAGCTGGCTCTCCATTGAAGAGGTCAGAGTGGTCAGGTAGCACAGGTAGATGGAAAACTAGCAAGGTTTGTAGTTTAAAGCTGTGAAGATCTTTCAGATGGGCTTCCTCTCTTCTTTCTTAAATTTTAAGGCTGAATTTCTGTTTATGTGACAGTTTTTGCTCAGAGTTACACAAGAGCTAGACTGACTGTCCTGCATGACTTCACATGCGTCTCGGTTAAGGATGGCTTAGGGAGCTTATCACCCCCCAACTCTGAAAATATTTTTTTTCAAATCCCGTTTGTACTCTCAACTTTGCATTCCTCTCCCACACACTGATCTCTTCAGCTTTCCCACACACCCACCTTCCTACCCACAGAATTACTTTAATTAAATTTTGCTCATGCATGGGCTTACTTACCACTTTTCCCTGCTCACTCTGTTCCCTTTCTAGGGTCAGTACGAAAGAGTGACGTGTTCAAACATTTAACTTAGCTATCCATCAATATTAGAAGGACAGTAGTGAGGCACATCGATCTGTCTTGGCTTAACCTGCAAGCGGTTGAATCCATCTGTAAGGTTGAAGCTGCTTTATGGTCTACCGGTGACGTGACAGAGTGAAATACATCACTGGCAAAAGCAGACAGAGGACAATTTTCTTATTCACTGGATATTCAGGAAACCATTAGAAGTTCTTCCTTTCAGACTTTACCAGAAAAGGAATTGGACTGAGCTAATGGTCTAGTGGGAGCATTGTGCTGTGTTTGGTCTTTCTGTGATATGCAGAAAGATTTGGGAGGTCATTTTAAATTGCACAGATCTAGACATTAAATGGCCATTAATTAACTGTATCAGTAAGTAGAAATTCCAGATAAAGGGATAAGTACGAGACTAACTTGGTTTTGTTCTGTCTTGAATTAATCCTACATACCTATGACGATCTCTTTACAAGTGTGACATGGAAATAGTCATCTTCATGTCAAGATACTTGCTGCAATTCAAAGACTAGAATAGGTTTGGGTTTTTTTTTTTCTGTCCCAGTTCCTACTGGAAGATAAGAATGCAGCTAGGAGGTCCAGTTGGGTGATTGTACTGTAGGAGATGAACTTTGGTTATGAAAGCATGTGTACCACTGTACTGTAAACTGCAGGTAACTTAGGTTTAAAACTATTAATAGGAACATAAGGTAACTGTGTTAGTGAATCTAAACTTCTTACTATATGATTTTCTGATTTTAATATGAAAGTCACTGTTTCAAGAGAACTATTTCTTATTCTTATTACTATACTTTCCTTTTAAAAACAAAATGCTTTAAAATGTATCTGTAACATCAACAAATTAGAATAATAATAATACATGCATAGATCAGTGTCTTTATTTTTAAAAATTTGGTTACTCTTAAAACTAAATTTATTATTTTTGTTGTAAATTTTGTTCCTAGTTATGGCAGTTCATACTTAACAGTTGATCTTGTTGCTGGACGCTACTTAAATAATGTACACATTCGATGATTAATTTATTAAAACAGGAATTTACAGTAGAATGCTGCTGCCAAAACCTTACATGCCATTCTCCCACAGCAAAAGCAGGACCCCTTTTCTTTCTCTTTGTGTAGAACTCATTTAGTTGCTCTGTATAAAACTGAGGTTGTTGATATGTGAGCATTTGTGAAATTCAAAGATTGTATCTGCTGCTTAGTGTAACTTGAACTTACTGGGTTTGTGGTTTTTTTTGAGATACGAGCAGTTGTGGTTTTTGCTTATGTGATTGCAGGTGAACTTTTAGTTACTTTGTGGGCACTGCAGGGATAGATGGTAAATATATGGTAGATGGTAAAACCTAGTATAAAAGGTTTATATACATATATGAAATAATTGCCTTTTTTTTTAAGTTGCATAAATACAAAACCCTACCTGTCCTTTTGCTTTCTTCTTGCCCGCTTTAGTTGTTTTGTCTTCCTTTTCAATTTTACAACACTTTATTCCCTTTTTATAATCTTCTTCTGGTTTTCCTTTTGTGTTATTTTTCAATATGCCTGCTTTGTCTCTACTTCTTGTTTTTTTTTTTTCCAGTTTTTTGCTCATTCCAAGATTATCTATAGTTTACTTTCATTCCTTCCCCTGCCCCAGTAGCAGTTACAAAGCCAGCTACCATTGATTTTAGTTGGCGTGGAGAGAACGTGTGATCTTGTGAAGGGCATACACAGGTGATGTGAAGAACAAACACGAATTCTCTGGTATTTCTCTGTCCAGATTGCTGCATCTTGCTGGTTCCAGATGCTTTTTCGGATTGTATCCTGTGCAGCTGTGTTGCAGTGTCAGCATATTGTGCTGCCTTTTTTTTTCTTTAGAAAAGCCTCTCAAGGACTTTCCGAGAGACTCCTCAGACCATCTCCTGCTCTTGCCCGTAGGGGCTTTCTGCATTTGCTTTTCCAGGGGAGACCTCATCAGCTCTCACCCATAGAAGCAGCTGGCACTGCTTTCCGTCTTTTCTGGGATCTGCCTACAGTCAGAGTCCTACTTCAGTATGAAGATACTGAGATGCAAGTTTAAAGATGGCAGGAGACTGTGCAGTACTCATCAGGTCCTTCCCAGCCCCAGCAGTCAGTTCTGTTAAAACACTTGTGGGAAGGATGGAGTTGAAGAATGCCTGGGCAGCAGCTTCTCATCAGCCTCTGCCACGGGGTCTAAGAACACCTCCGGGGGTGGCAGGCAAAGAACCTGAAACTCTGTCAATGGAACAGAGGACTTGAGGGATTATTTGCTGTTGAGGATATCTCAATCTTTCTACACTGATGGACTACAGATTCTGTAATGAGACTGGTGCTGCCCCTCAGCTTCCTTACACCTTCTGTAGTTAAGAATGGAGGGTTTCTCTTGCTCTGCTTTTTTGCTTTGGATTGTAATTAAAATACTTTGATTCCTTGATTTATAAAAGAAAGAAAAAGCAGCAGAATGCCTTCTGATTCAATCAAAAGAGAAGAGGAAAGCATCATTACAGTAGACAAGTCTTTTCTCTGCCTGTGGTTTTTTGTTACTGTTCTAAAAAGTGCGTCAAAAGATGTCGACTCTTTAATTTAATAACAATTTACGTAAGTTCCAGCTGTTCCAGAAGAGTATCTAAATAGTTGGTTTGAAACCAAACTGTGTGCCAACACTGCAACATACTGCAGGTGTGATCACCCAGCTCTCCAGAGATCTGGCGTGCGAGTGCGTGTTTGCAGCTAGAGGTTTTGTAGTAGGAGCTCCAGCTGATAAAAGATCTTGTGGCTTACAAGCACATAATGTGTAAGATAAGAGATGCCTACAAAACTGAATCGAAACTATGGAAATTTACTGTTTTCAAGTTAAAATAATGCTGGGACAGCTAATTCAGCTAATTTTGCTTTTCATAATGACATGTGGTATATTTTGTTGTATGCTCATTTTACAGTAAATGATGTCTTATTGCTGCCCTTATGTACAGAAATTTATTGCAAAATAAAGTTTTAAAATATCATTTTAGTTAAAATATTTGAAAGAATTAATCTTAACATGAAATCATATTATAAAATAAATTTTGTGTTTTTTCATGTAAATAGAGGAAAAAATGATAGTTTAGGCCAGAGAAATTAGCGTTTAACTTGTGCATTTACTTGCAAATGTAGCAGTTGTTGCCTATTTACTCAGTCCTTTTTTTTTTTTTTTTTTTTTTTTGTTTTAGGGGTATGGAAATACTTGGGTTGTGCTGAGAAATATGGTTTCTTGTGGATACATTCCTTCCCCTTCATTTCCTTTTTTGCATAGTTTTCAAGTATAGTTTTGCCAAATTTAATGAAACAGGTGCTGAGTTTCACCTCTGAATATTTGTATTTCCTTATTCTCATACATATGTTGTTATTTTTTTCTTTAAGGAAAAACTGGCACGGACAGGTGGCAAACTGTCCTAACATGGAGCAGGAGAAATACTGGGGCTTTGTTGTTTATATACCGATGTCACTTTTTTCCCCCTCTTTTTGACATGGAATGTATTCTAGTTTTGACAGTGTGTTTGGGGGAAAAAGGTTAGATGGTGTTAAAAAGTAAAGGATATAAAAGAGAAGTAAAAATCATATTAAAAAGTAGTTTTTAATTAAATTGAATTTTTTTTGCAGTAATCCCCTAAAGGGATGAGCTTAAAATACATTAGTGGGTTTTATAGGAAGATTGTTTAAATTCCTGTTTTTAAATAAATTTCTTTCCAGTTTACAAAATTTAAAAATGTAAAGTTGGAGGAGTAAGCATGTTTGTAAGGTAGCATTGAATAATTTCTGATGTATGAATATTGCTTGATACTCATGAAAGGGTCATACTGTGTCCCAGTAAATTTGCCTCATAGTATGTGGTACTTTGGTGACAAAATATGATTTCAACCTCAGAGACAAGTCTCCAGGCACTTATAAGTGCAAAGGTTGTATACTGGTGGTCATCATAATTGTATAGAACTGCTTACCAAATTATTAGAGTCACGAATAATAGATACCTGCATAGTGGGGTCCTGGGTGTATGCAGAGCTGCTGGATAGTTGTGTTTGAATACACTTACATTACAAGATTTTGCCATAAATTTAAGGTAATGCGTGACATTTTATTTGAGGTGTGCACATTAATAGAGACATCAAGCTTGTGCTGAGGTGTCAGTACCTGCTGGTATGCACAAAGATATCCGATAGTGGCTACTATTAGGGCTATTTAAAATTGTGTTGTGAAGGTAATCTTTAGCGTATACTTGGAGTTATAAAGCTTGGGAACACGGCAGGCTCCACTCACCCTGCAGTTGCTGAAGCGAACGTGCAGCTGTGAGACTGACAGTGTCTGTACTTGTGAAACGGCTCACGCGTGCAATAAAAGCACTTTCACACCAGTGTAAGATGGTGCTTTTGGCTTCTCCCTGTCTCCAGCAAGCATTTCCAATTTTAGAGTTTTCTTGCTCTCATTTTTGAGCTAGGCTCCCTCTTTTCTTTTTTCCCCCAGAGTTGAAAGTGTTGCAGATCCACTCCTTTTATCTGTCTGTTCTCTCTCACAAGAAACTTGCAGCTATTTCCCATGTTATTTCTCTTTACATGTACAGCAAAGTCAACTTTCCAAAGATTCTAATGTATGTTATAGACAAAACGTGTTCAGTCAAAGGTACTAGTGTCTTAATCACTGATTCTGTTCTGTGCTTTCTGATGGAAAACACTAAGGTTTCTCTTTTTATTATTATTGTTGTACCTGTTTTCAATATAAGTGTGGGGTTGTTTTTTTTTTTTGTGGGTTGTTGTTCCCCCCCCCCCCCAAACGCATACTGTCAGGACAGCAAATGTACTGTATCTGAGGCTCCTATGTGTCCACCTTAGCACAAAGCATCTAATTTTTCTTCCTGGAACTTTTATCTATATGTAATTTGAGGACTTTGGATATTTGTCTGGAGTTTTTTTAAGTCAAGATTCCCAGGTAGACTATTAAATGCCTAGAAATGTAGCGTATACTCACTCTGTGCTAGATGACATAGATGACCTTAATAATCTTAACTCTGCATGTGTAGCAAGTCTTGTCTATGGTAAAAATAAGTCATTTTGTACGTCACGTTTCTGACCGAGGCATGTGGTGACCCTACTAGTCATGTGTACGCTGGCCATCCACTATATAAACTTGCTTTCTACTGTCATCAGCTGCTTAATATCTCTATAGGTGATCTTTTTGGATAGCAAACTGAATCTCATCTCAGCATCTCCAATTTCCTTCACCTAAACACTCATAATGTATTAGCCCAAATTTGAGTAACTTTTTAATAAATTGAGTTCTTGATTTGACATTCTGATTTGACAGATGTCAGACACTGATTGTTTAGACCTGCTAAGTTTAGAACCAGTTAGCTAGCATGATTTTAGGAGCATGGTACTTTTGTTAGTTTGATTGGACTTACTGTGTCCTGTGCTTTTAATCCTTTTGTCTTCAGTGGGAAGGAAGGAGGGCTCGTATTCCTGAATACTCAAGTTTTGAATTTTCATCTGTCTGGTTTTTTCCCTGAAGGATGGTGCTTTTTCTTTACGACAAGTAAACAGAGACTTTTTGGTTTAGCATAGTTACTCATTATTACTCAAGTCATTGACAGGAATTTTACTGCGTGTATGGCATAGTCATTCCACAGGTATCAGAGTAATCATTCGAGTTTAGACTAGACCCCAATCTCTATTACAATTGACGGTTTAATGCACATTACAAGCATACTCCATTCTATTCTGGAAAGCTGTGTGCCCTCAGGTGTGCGGTCTTGCTGCTGGGACTGGAAAAGGGGAGAACAAGGTAGGCTGGTGGTACGTTTGTCAAAGTTTGTTGCCCCTGCAACAAACTGGATTTACTACAAGGAGTAGTTCTTGGTCATACTTTTGAGGGGAAGAAATGGGAATTAACTAGGAAATCCCTGAGATTTAGTCAAGTACTCATCCTTTGGGGATGCTTTGGAACAACTTGCTCTACTGATCAAGTGCAGCAGTCAGATGTGGTTGAACTGCTGAGCAGTTTTCAGTAAGGGTAGATATTTCATGCCAAATGTTATTTACGTTATTTACAGATGAACTTTTTGGTAAATTGATTAGTGGCCAGATGATAAATTTGTTACTCTGACATTTGCTAAAGTACCTTTGTACCTTGACCTTCTGATAAGGTTTAGGAAATAATATGAAACTGCAAATTTAGACCAATTTTATCACTAAGAAAAAGGTTTGAGTGCTGTGGGGACTTGAGGAGTTGGTTGGTTTTTTTTTTGTTTGCTTCAGTCTTATCTCTAGTCATGAATTCACTGTCCACTCTCCTGTGTAGTAAAGGCTGGGTGGTAAATATTCAAAATATCTGAGGCTGATGTTAATGCTGCAGGAGCATAACATGGGAGTTTGGTGTTGTGCTGTACGAGCTTATTGATACTGATGAATTACCTTGTCACAGAGCTGTAGCCAATGCTATGAAATCTTGCTGTGGTTTTTTTTTTTTTTTTTTTTTCATAGAGATGTCACAGTGACTGAGGGAGGATGTATGATATGCTGTGTTACTGCCTTAGGACCAGAATGTGTTGTCTGCTTTGGTGCAGCTCAGGGACTTAGGGGTTTATATTACTAGCAGCTTGTTGGGGCACAAGGCAATCTATTGACTGCTCCGATCTGATTTTGACTGCAAGAAAACCCTTTATTTTCTCTAAAATTTCTGACGTTTTACCAGATGATGTTCCTTATATGTGGGAAGTTGAATTGCATTTTCTACCACTCTTATGGGGTAGCACAAAAGAAGTTGAGATAGGGAGCTTGTGAGCTTGTGACCTCAGATGATCAAGGTATTTAGATTTGGGAGCAGACTACAAGACGGGTATTTTTGAATGGGATGCTGCTGCTTTAATCTAGTGTGGTTCGTTCTTTCTTGTTGAGTTTATAGGATGATCCCCTCCAAGCATCTCATAAAAAGATTGATTTCATCCTTGTGACTATTTTGTGAGATTTTGTTGAATTAATTTTTTTTTTCCACTTTTGCAGAGGAGGAACTAGGGTACAAGTAGGTGAAATAACCTGCAGAAGCGAATCTGTGACAAATCAGATTGCAGTAGCTGACTGTCCTGAGCCCAAGTGTCAGAAAGTGTCTGTAGTGTTTTCCCATAACAGAACGCTGCTGCTGAGTTTCGTTTTGAACTGGTGTGTTCTTTTGGAGCATTGAGTGTGGAATAGATCACAGTCTAAGCTTGATTTGTGTGAATGCTGTGTTTCAGGTGTACGAATAAGAAAAAAAGTTGGTAAGGGAAATGTATGTGTTTTTTTAAAAAAGGCAGAACTCAGCAGCTTGGTTTAGCTTTCGGACACGCCATGCAGACCACGTGAAGCTAACATCTCTTCATCCACCTGCACCCTCTTGGAAAACATGATGGGGTAGGGTCATTGTGTATGGTAGCATCTAGCAAGGGGCGGCTGCTTCTTTGCCTTGACGTAGTTTCTGACTGTCTTCCACAGAGGAATGAGTTTGAGAAGTCAAAAATGGGGCATGAAATGATGTGAGGAACATGACTGCTGCCAGGATTGTGGCAAAGGCCATGTGACAAGGGTCTAAAACTCCCAGTAGCATGCTAAATATGAGGGTGTTCTGCTCTGTTATTTAGCTTTACAGATGCAGGGACCTGTGGCTGTCAAGAGAGAGGGAGACAGAAAACTGGCCTTTGACTTACTGAGTTGTTGAGTTTAAAACCTACGCTGCAAATTCTTTAGAAAGCTGCGATAAGAGTGACAGGAGATCACAGTATGGAGAAGGAGCATGACTGGGAAGGGGGGTCAATGGCAGCATCTTGTTGGAGGGCACTGCAGAGAGCACCTCAGCAACTCCTTAATCTGTTCCATCTGTAGCGAAGTTATTTATGTTTGGGTGGGTTGGTTGGTTTGGGTTTTTTGGGGGTTTTTTTGTTTTTTTTTTTTCCCTGCAACAAATGCAGTAGGCAAGGCCAATAGTAATCTACATCTCAGTATAATTACCTGCAAGCAGAAATCCCTCAGAAGCCGAGATTGAATTCTTGCTCTTTCAACCATTGTCCCTGCATAGATGTGCAGGAGATGGTAACAGAGCAGCCAATACCCTTTTTCCCTTCCTGTGGCATTTTTCCCTATGGTCTTCTTTTCCTTTCTGTTTTTTTCTTTCTTATTTTTTTTTTCCTTTTTTTGCCATCACTCAGGTGCCTGTGGGTAGGGGGATAATGCCTTACCCTGCCACACAGCCCCGGTAGAGCAAAGACCCGACAGGCTTAGACAGGCTTTGTTTCTGTTGGAGATAAGCTCAGCCTGTGCAGTGGTGTTTGTCAGCTGTAAATTTTATGGGAATGTTTGTAAGCTTACAATTTTGCCTTGGTCTTGGTAGGTTTCAGTGCCTCGCATTTCATACTGGTTTGCCAGGGAAAATATTAGCAAGTAACTCGGTGTTTGTGCAGTATTTGTACAATGCATTTATCACTGCAGGTTTTTCCTCAAATGTGGCTGTGCATATGGCATGGGGACAGTTAGCACAGCGTGCGTACTGCCTGAATTTCTATATTCTGTGGGGTTATTTTTTTTTTTTAAATACAGAGTATGATATGTAGTTGGCAAATCTATGACTACAGAATTGCAATTATTCTTCTACCAGGAGTACTTCTGTATATTGTTTTACTATGATGCACTGTTGAATATTGCGGAAAACATAATGAATACATTTACTGTTGCTTAAAAAAAAATCTTATATATATATATATTTTTTTTAGAATAAAATTTGCATGATAAGATTTTCTTCCCATTGACATGAGAAAATATTTGAGGCATTTGGCAACTTGGAGCCTAGTCATTTTCCTGGGTAGTGGAAAGATAGTTTTACTTTGCATTAATGTTTTTGTTAAAAATATGGACTGTATACCAAAGTGATTTTATAAATGTTCCTAAACAACGATAGCTAAAATATAGTGCTGTATATGAGCTTTCAGTTTGATAAATACTTACTTATGAGGTCATAAATACTTGAGGTACAAAAGGTTAATGTAGTGTGAAAGGCTGTAAAACACAGCCAGCAACCTGCTAGATCATAATGATGCATTAGTACCTTTCAGCATGGATCCTAGTGGTTATAAAATCTTTGGGCTGAATTTATTCTGTAATACATGAATGTAAAGGCAGAGTATCTTCACTGTGCAGCTGCACTTATCTTTTTATATTTATTTCTCTTGGAAAAAAAAAACAAACCAACAAACCTCTCATCTGCTTATAAGAGCCCACTGACTGAAACTGATAAAAACCTCTTTTTTTTTTTGACTAATATAATTTCTGAAGAGCATGTGTCAGGTGGTGTCTGTGTACTCAGAGTAAGTAATAAAGTAATCCTTGGTGATTTTTTTGCCTTCTGTATATTAAAAAGTTTCTGTAAGAGAAAGTAAGCAATAACGCATAGAGGAAACAAAAGTGATACAAATTCTGTAAAGCAGTAATACAATTTACCTTTGAGGAGAAATACATCCCGTGCTAAATTAACAAAGTGAGCAGTTACTGAGTGATAAAATTGCCTTCATCTGAATAAACTATAATATTGCTGTGTTTTAGAAGTCTTCTGCAGTTTATAGTTGTCTCCAATGTGCTGATGCAGCTAATATTTCTCATTTAATATCTACCTCTGTGAAGTGTTAATTTTCATGCTTTGGTGATCATTGCTTTTTACTGAAGCAAATTACTTCCTCTTACTCCTATATCAGAGCTTATGACAGATTAGGATAATTTTACTGTAATTAATCTTTTGAGCCAGTTCCACTCTTTTCAATGAAGTGCCATGTCTTGGCCGGGCTAAATTGAAGCAGTTAATAAAATCTGGAATCAAATACGAAATACTTTTATTTTGCAGACTGTTGATACTTAGTTGAGCCTTCTCTGCTCTCTGGTTACAAAAGAAGTATTTTACTTTTAATTTATTCTCTCAACGAAGTACACCTGTATTTGGAGGATATTAAGTAGTTTCAGGGAATTAAACAAGAAACATGTCTGCAGGAAAATATTTGAAAGAGATACATCCATCTTTTTCATTAGTTTTAATGTTGAAAACCATCACATTGTGTTCTTATTAAGATACAATTTAAAAGTTGATAGTGACTGCATTGTGCAAATATATCTTTAGTAAATCTCTGTAGATTTTAGTTTTAGTTTCAGACCGTATTTAATTTGCAAATCACACTGTGAGCAGTTTCTGCTCTGACAGGATACAGAATACCTGTGAGAGAACAGAAAGTAAAACACACGTCTTGTAAAAGCCTCCATACTGTCTCTGAAAATAATGTAATACTTAAATTTATTTTATTTCGGGACAATTGGTCAAGCTAGAAATCCAAATAACAGGCCAGTTTATCAAGTTAGGGATCCATGACTCACATTGTCAAACGCCACTTCATGTTACAAAATACAGGGTTTTTGTGATAACACAAAAAAGTATTGTATATTACCAATTCGTACTTGTATATTAGGTTATGAGGCTTTCTGTGTTATGCTTGTGGGCAGAAACTTGGTTTATTTTGTTTGTTAAAGGTTTGTTTTTTTTTTTTTTTGCTACAGTATTCTAAGAGTCTGCATTACTTTAAAGCATCCTCAGCTGTTCAATCTAATTGACTAGGATATTTCAATAGTGCCTCTTCCTTTTTTTTTTTTTTTCTTCTTTTTGAATTAAATATCCTCCTCATGCTACAGTAATCATGGATATTCTTAATAGAATTGCACAGAGGAACTTAATTAACCTTTTCTTCTTCCTTTTTATTTAAAGGAAATTTGAAAAAAAATCAATGACGTGGTTTCTAATTTAATGCATACACCCTAAAATGTCTATTAGAGGCTCTTCACATGAGTAACTCAGGTGAGACAGAAGTGCCCATCTTTTGGCTCACAATTCATTTTCTTTCAGCTGAAATGTTCGCCTGACATTCTAATCGGGGAAGAGTTAGAGTCCTGAGTATATATGTTAATAAATGTATATTCTTCCTGAATTTATATAGTCTCATAACTGCAGCTATCAAAACATATTGGGTGGTTTTGCAAATAACTGAAGGAATTTGTAATCGTACCTACCACTTGTGAGTCTCATTTTTTGACCTGCTTTTCTTTCTTTCATTTTGTAAATAATAATTCAAAATGCTTGTGATACTTTTTGCCTAGCTATTAAGTGATTGAGAGATGCATGATGTTCTGGAGCAGATGAGTTCTTTACTGAGATGGAAATGAGCAAGACAACAAAGGTTATAATTTACAATTTTAGTTACAAATCCATTTATAGAAGTCCAAGAAAGCAATTTTTGACGGTATTTCCTGTAGAAGCAGAGGAATCATCTACCAAAGTAGATGATACTACATGTAAATGCAATTGATGCTGATTTCTGTAAGCTATTCTTTTATGGATGAAATAAGTGTATGTATTCTCAGTTTATTATATTTCTAAATGAGTTTTACTCCCAGTATCTTAATTATTGGTGTAATTTTCTCTCATATTAGTTTATAATTTACTCACAAAAAGAAGATTCTTAGCTCATCCTAAATGAAGTCTGTCCTTATAGATAAAAAAACCTCTGCCATTTCCTCACATTCCTGAAGTATGGTATATGCAGTGCAGACTAGGTTGCCAAACTGAACGACCAAACCTTTTTTTTCCTTAAAAAGCAGTAAATGCAGTAAGAGTATAAAGTAGAAAGAAAATTCTGTACCTAGGAAAGAAAAAAAAAAAAAAAACCAAACCCATGAAATGGGAGTTTTGAGTATATTTTAGATTACTAAATGTTTTCTATAACAGCACTGAAGCTAAAGGTACTTGGGTGTCCCATCACTGAAGAAACAAGGAGTCTGTTAGGCAGAGATTTATTACAAGTTAGAGAGACAAGTTTAGGTTTAGAAGCAGATTTTAAACAAAAAAAAACTGAATTTTTTTTTTTTCCAGTTTCAGTTTTTATCTACTAACCTACATAGATGGTTGGCTTGTAAGGATTGATGGGGCTTTCTTTTGTGTTGAAGTTTGAAGTACAATGAAGAAAGTTGAAAAATTAGATATATATAAATCAGATGTTTATTTTAATAGTTATACTATTTTGCTTTATACTATATATATATGTGTCGTAGTTCAGCCCCGATCGGACCAGACTACGCAGTCTCTCTCTCACTCCCCCCACACTCCGAGAGAACAGGGAGAGAAAATATAAGGAAAAACGGCTCGAGGTTTGAGATAAGGACAGGGAGAAATCCTTAAAGTTACCGTCACGGGCAAAACAGACTCGACTTGGGGAAAACTATTCATTTATTACTACAAACAGCAGGAGAATGAGACAGAGAACAAGATAACCTCCCCCCACCCCTCCCTCTTCCCAAGCTTAACATTATCTCTACCACCTTCCCCTCCCTGAGCGGCACAGGAGGGAAGAGGGAATGGGGGTTGCAATCAGTTCATCATATGTTGTTTTACGCTGCTGCTTCATGGTCGGGGGAAGAACTCCTCACATTCCTCCCCTGCTCCAGCGTGGGGTCCCTCCCACGGGCCACAGTCCTTCGTGGAACTGCTCTGGCGTGGGTCATCTCTTCCACGGGTGCAGTCCCTCTAGAACAGCTGTCCCAGCGGGCCCTCCACGGGCCACAGCTGCCTTCAGGCATCCACCTCCCCCGGTGCGGGGTCCTTGACAGGCTCCAAGTGGATCTCTGCCCCTCTGTGGACCTCCATGGGCTGCAGGGGGACAACCTGCTCCACCATGGTCGTCACCACGGGCTGCAGGGGAATCTTGGCCAGGAGCCGCATTACTCCTCCCCCTCCTTCTGAACTGACCTTGGTGTCTGCAGCCGTTCCTCACAACAGGCTGGTAGGTGTCTCTCAGGATCTTTTTTTACATCTTATTCACTTCTCATCTCCTCTCCACTTCTTGCAGCCGGGCTGGACCAAGTCGGGCCCAGTCGGCTGCCTGGCGAGAGGCCAGAGGGTGAGGCCTGCAAGGCCCATGAGGCCTGCGCCTCCCCCTCTGCGCCTCTGCCCCTGCTCAGCTTCTTCACATCTTCTCTCCTCTCTCTCACTTTTTTTCTGTTTTCCCATTCTTAAATACATTATCGCAGAGGCGTTATCACGGGACATTCTGCTACCAATCGGCTTGGCCTTGGCCAGCAGCAGGTCCGCCCTAGGCCCGGCCGAGTCCACTGAACAAAGGGGAGCGACTTCTAGCAGTTTCCTACAGAAGCTACCACCTCAGGCCCCCCCTTACTAACAAAACCACGACAATATGTAAAGAGAATGTGCAAGAAAGGAATATGGCAATCTTAGGCACACAAGTGATATTTAAAGGGAAAATAGTGTAGCTATGTAAATTGATGTACAATGACAAAAGTGATTATGGTAGCTTGCCTTCCTGTAGCATATTAATCCTTCTTCTCTGAAAAGTGTCTTATTTATCTGTGTTATGACCATCAGATGCTAGATATTGTAGCACAGTGATGGGAAAAGATGATGTCCAGTTGTCATTTGCCGGTGATGTGTTTACACAATGTTTATTCTACTGCAATTTCAAGCAAAGCTGTGAAGGTTTGCATTTTTCTGTCTAACAGTTTGTTTCTCTTTTACAAAGTCACTGAAAACATGGTTTTTTGTGTCTGTGTGTGGGATATTTTGTATGCCTCAGAAAGTGTCTGAGCACACTTTGTACACCTGTAATATTTCTGCGAGATCACTGTGAAGATTAACAAGCTGTACCAATTTTGACCACTTTTTAGTGTTGTGAGGATTTTCATGAAGCACTAAGCATGACAGCAGAAGAGGAAAAAGGGACGTATTGATTATTTTTTTTTCATAAGTTATTTTTTAAAAACGCAATGCATGCAGGACTCCCTAAGAGATGTAGATGGAGAGTGTTATGGAAGCTATGTGTTCCAAGACAGCTAAGAACTTTTATGAAATAACGTGTTTGGCATATATGATGGAGGAAGGAATGAAAAGCCATGTCTTTGCAAATACATAAATATATGTAGCATAAAACCAAATAAGAATTACCTGAATAATAACACCACCTGTACTTAGGTAAGGATATACAGAATATTTTCCGAGGTAATCCTGGCATATTTCAGGAAGGTCACATTCCCTCTTGGGGTAATGGAGAGAGCTTTTTTTGAGGGGGAGCTTTGCTGAGTAGTTGCCTTTCTGGGGGATTTGTTGCACCTTTTGAAGTAACTGATGTCAGATACTGAGTCAGGATAACTGTTTGTATGATTACATTTGTGAAGCCTGGTATTTGAAACATTACTTTTCCAGAAGAAATAATGTGTGAATAGTGTGAGAATGCAAGATTTGCCCAGATAATTGCAGTGAGCAACTCAGAGCTATTGCTGATATTTTTAGAATATTTTTTTATGTGGCTTATTTCATTTAAGTAACAACTAAGCTGTTTTTTTCTCACTTGTTTAGACTAAAGCTGTGTTTGAAAAGTAACTCCAAATCTTGTTGTTATTGTATTAATTTATTAACACATCAATGATATACATAGCAAGCACTTTGTTCAGTTATTAAATTATTTTTTTCGGAGGTGATGTGGCTTAGGGACTACAAGTTGTATTCTTTTTCTTCATATGCACCCACAACAGATTTGTGAACCAAGTCAAGTAAATTTGACCAGCGTTCTCAATACTGCAAGGCTGGACAGGTGCAAATGAAGGATAATGAAAAGATAGGGGATTTATATCATTGAATTGGAGACATAAATTTGGTCTACAGAAACTTCATTCTTAATTCAAAATAAAAGAGCCCACTAAATGCAGTACTGTTAAATTAAAAACAAAAGCATATTGATTGAAGTGAGCAACTATGAGTCAGAAAAGAACCAGTCTGTTATGTAAGAATAAAATGCATTTATGTACATAATTTTCAGAGCACAAAAGCACTAATTTCTGTCAAGCAGGAAGTTTTTGCTCATCAAAATGAAGATTTTTTTTTTTTTTTACTTTTTTTTTTTTTTATTCCCCACTCCCTTCTTAGATCATCTTCCTTTACATGTTGTTTTCTTCTGGTATTCTGGCGCCAGCCTTTATAAACTCATCCCTGTCAGGGCTCTGAGGGCTTACTAGACCTTATTGGCCCTGCTCAGCCTCCCCTGGGCTTCCCAGCGCACTCCTACCCGTTGCCCAGGAGCTCCATGTCAGTCCAGCCCAGGAACCCCAGCGACAGTGCAGAAGCACTGATCTGCAGCTCAGCCCCAGCCCTGCCCTGCTGGGCTGTGGGACCTGTTGAACTGGACTCTGACATGCTGATGGATGTCCTCGGACCTGACCCAGCGCTGTGTCCAAGCCTGGTTATCGTCACTGGACCTGATGGTGATTTGCTTGACAAATCAAGCAGGATCAACTGGAGTAGGTTGCTCAGGACTGTGCCCAGTTGGAAGTTTAATAACTCCAAGGATGGAGCTCCACAAGCTCCCTGGGAAATTTGTTCTAGTGTTAGGTCACTCTCATGGGAAGTTGTTTTCCCAGCATCAGCTTTTGCTTGTTACCTTTTGTCCTGCCAGTGGGCACTATTGACAAGAGTCTAGCTCCTTCATCTTTACTCCCTCCCATCAGGTATTTCTGGACACTAATAAGACCCACTGATCTTCTCTTTTCCAGGCTGAACAGTCCCAGCTCTCTTATTCTCTCCATGTTTGTTAGATAGTCCAGTCCCTTGGACATTGCTGGTCCGTTTTCCATTTGTCTTCCAGGACTCCCATGTCTTTTTCTGCAGATCTGCTTTTCAGCCTATCACTCCTTTGTGCGTGGGGGTGTTCCTCCCCAAGTGCAGGACTTTGTGTTTCCCTTCGTTACAAGTCATGAGGTACCTTTTGGCCTGTTTCTGTAACCTGTCAGGGTCCCTCTGCGTGGCCGCACAACCCTCTGGTCTGTCAGTCACTCTACCCAGTTTTGTTTTGTTTCCAGACATTACTAGAGTGAGTCTCAGTTCTGAGAATTCAAGAGAAGATGAAAATCTGTCATAATGGCTGAGGGAGCATGGCTGTCCCATCCTGTTCTACAGATAGCAAACCAGTTTGAGACTATTATGGCTAATGGCTCCTCTGTACAGATATTAGGTGAAAATAAGTGTATCTTCACCGAGGAATTTCTGATTGCTCTGCTTGAGGATGAACAAGGGAAGAGGTCCATTGGCAAGCTCATTGTAAGAAGTACGGGAAGATAGAAAATAGCTATAAACTGTCAGTGCCAACTCTCCTGATTCAAGGGCTGCTATTAGGGAATGTTTTCTTTGTCCTTTTTCCTGAAAACTATTTGTTTTGAGAAAGGAAAGCTTGATTTCAAAGGCATCTGAGTTCTGTTTCCACTTCTTCAATAGCTGTTTCCTTAAACTTGAGTATCAGTAATCAAATTTGTTGCTCAGCTCTTCAGTAAAAGCCTTGTTGGTGAAGCTCTGTGACAAGCAGCGTTCATATGATCAAGCAGAATTCACCATAAGATTAACATTCACAGCTAGATTTGAATTGATGATTTAAAATCTTTACAAATTCATTGAAACATTCCGTACTTTTCAGTTTTTGTTTTTGTTGTTTTGGTTTTTTTTTAAGCAGCAGAAGGGATGGTAGAAGAGATTTTCTAAAACTTTAAATCATCTTCCACATTAATGAAGGAAAGGTGTTGCAGGAGCTTGAAAAGAAGGATGAAAAAGTCTGCTTCTTTTATACATGAAGTTCCATAATGTGGACTTCTCTGACTTTGGTTGGGCTAGTGGAAAACTTCAGGCATGTTCCATTGACCATGATAGTCCATCTAGTGTTCTACAGAAAGGACAGCATCAGAGAACGCAGGCACAGGCGTGTGTTCCCGTTCAGAACACTGAACAGTGATTTAGAAAGTGAGGGTTTGTGGCATGGAGAACTCTCAAATTCGTCTGTGTTTCAGAGGGTTCAGTAATTTCCTGCTTGGGCTAAGACATGCAAGTGAGCAAATGGAAAGTCACAGCAGGAATTCAGAAGTAGGTGAGGGGTCAAACAATGAAAACCCTTTTATCATGCTGTCATGTTTTCTTTCTTTTCATGAGCTTGCACTGTAGTAATCAACCATGCTCTCTCAGTGTGAAACTCTGCGCTCACAAGTTCACTCAGCAGTTGGCTGTGTCAACACAGCTCGTACAACAAGGGACTTTACATGCATGACACAAGTCTGGTTCAGTGGGGGAATTCCAGAAACTAGAGTACATTGGTTCCAGCTGAGGGTAAACAGTGCTTTCTGAACAGCTCCTCATAGCCAAACCTGCAAATACTCCATCTAAGGACACTTCTTGCCATTCTTTTAAAGGAAATAATGTCCTTTGAAGCTGTGTAGCACAATATTTCATTCATGATTTTTTGGACAAATATTGTTAAATGTCACAGTATAGTACAAGGTAGTCACAGACTTCAAAATGTATTTTGTCCAGATAGAGCCTATTGCCAGAACAGAAAATTAATAAGATTCATTGCAGATTTGCAGCCTTTTATAATGTTGACTTATGACAGATAATTTTTAAACTGATTTGAATATTTACGAAAAGAATGTCCTTCTCTTTTATAACAGTGATGCTTGTGCAGGAATGAGTGACCACAGGTAAAGTACAGGCACTTTCCTGTGTATTGAGTTATGTTGTTTTGTGAATAATTTTTTCATATATTAAGATAATAACTGAGTTGGATAGGAGAACTTATTTAAGGAGAATTATTAGATTTCCAGTAGCCAAGTTATTGCCACAAGCTTTGCATCAGTGAGAATGGCTTGGTCTCGAGAGCATTGTGTCCTGATTTATTGCCAGAGTGTGATTGCGTTTCAAAGTGTAACTTCGAAGAAGGTCTTTTAGAACTATTGTAACTATTAGGCATATTTACCTGTAAGATCTACAAAACATTTCTGTATTTCATCATCTATTTTAGCTCTCTTCACTTAAGCTTTGGTACTTACTGGTACCCATTTTTAGATGGGAGATGCGTATTTTTTGTTATTTAGAACATGTTGTATCCATTCTGCATTAATTTAACACAGGGTGGGGGGGAAGGGACCCCCAAGTCCCAGGGTGGCACAAAAGGCAAGACTTGGTCAGGTGTGTCACTGAGGCTTCAGTTGACAGTGAAAGCACACCCTTAGCATTATGTTTCTTTTTAGGAACACAAGAGGAAAAAAGCTCCATCATGAGAGAAATGACAGAGATTCATTTAGGATGTATATGTATTGAGTAACTTGACATAAGCAAGCAATTTTTTAGTGCTGAGGAGACTGATATCTTTCTGTTCTTGTAGTACTTTGGATTTATCAAACAAACTTGTGTATTGTGAAGCTAAAGCTCCCATTGAAATGATTAAAAAAACCCCGTTTAATCAGCTCTAATAAAGATTTCTATATTTATTTTCATTATATTTCTTTGATACATTTTCATTTGTTGCCTGTCTGGATTTTATGTAAATCTTTCAAGTATTGAAACAAAGTTATTTTTAAACACTTCATTCCTGCTATTGAAGTGCTTTAAAAGAGCAACCAGAATTACATCAGAAATAATAAGTCTTGTGACTAATAGATGAAAGAGGAATAGCAAAATTAATAGACTATTTCTTTGTGTCTATGTATCACTGTTTAAGATACTTCATTTGGATTAAATTAATGCATTTGTCCTTTGACCAGTAAAATGTTTCCTAGTGTGTCTGCTTAATTTTTTTTTAGGGATAAACCCAAGGAATTTATTTTTTAATTATCCTGTGAAAATATCACAATAATTTAGTTTCTGTAGATATAGAGTTGTCCTGGTTCTGGCTAGGACAGAGTTAACTTTCACCTGAGCTGGGAGAGGAGCTGGAGCTGGTGGCCCCTGTGGCTGGGGACACAGCTGGGACAGTTACCAATTAGCCCCCAGCTGGGACAGGTTACCCAAATTGGCCCCAAGGCTGCTCCACACCCTGTGACCCCCTGCTCAGGGTATAAAGTGGGGATGGGGCTGGGGGACAGCTTTTGCTGCTGGGGAGGGAGCTGGGCATCAGGATCTGCTGTAAGCAATTGTACTATATTTGTTTTCTGTCTGTGTTTTGTTTTCTTTTGTTATTTCTCTTAAATTTATTTTTTTTTTTATTTCATTTCAACCCAGGAGTTTTGCCTTCTTTTCTTTCCCAGTTCTCCTCCCTGTCCCACTGGAGGGTGGGGGGAGTGAGTGAGAGACTGTAGAAGCTTGGTCCTGAGCGGGGATGAACTACGACAAGAATGAACTTCTAAAAATGTGCATAGAGTGTATGCGTTTCCTTCTTGGCTATTGGAGCCAGGATGCAGCTGATTAGAGAATGGTTTGGTTAGTTATTGTTGTCATGTTCACGGATGGGATCAGTAGGCAGCTATAAATAGTTATTGAATAGATGCAAACAATAAATAATGAATTAAGGGAATCTATTAGAATTCCTTCTCCCATTTCAAGTTATTAATATGCTGATGTCAATTGGATGTCCTTAACTGAACTGGGTAACTTCTTAGTTACTTAAAATTCTATTAAAACCATGAATATTCTTTTAAAAATTGTATCTACTCTTTTGTCCCAGTTTCATCTGGGACTAAGCTTTTTTTTTTCCCCACAATAGTTGCTGTGCTTTGGATTTAGTATGGGATTTGGTATGGGAAGAGTGTTGATAATACACTGATGTTATGAGTTGTTGCTAAGAGATCAAGGACTTTCCTCAGCTTCCCAGGTTTTGCTGATGTGCAGGTGCAAGAAGCTGGGAGGGATGTATCCAGTATAGTTGACTCAAATTGGCCAAAGGAAGTATTCCATGCCATACACGTCATGCTCGGTATGTAAGTGGAGGTTGGCCAGTGGACAGCTCTCTCACACTTTCTGTCTTGGGATCGTTCCAAGATTGCTCTTGTTTCCGTTCCATCATTGCTGCTCAGGACAGGCTGTATCAGTTGTCGGGCATTGAGAAATTGTGCATTGCTTGTTTTGTATATTCTATTATTATTGTCATTATTATCATTATATATATGCAGTAGTAGTAGTATTATCTCTCTTTGCTGTCCTAGTAAATTATCTTTATCTCAACCCATGAGTTTTCCTTTCTTTCCAATTCTCTCCCCATCTCCCTGTGGAGGGGGACAGTGAGTGACTGGCTGCATGGTGCTTGGTTGATGACTGGGGTTGACTCATGACATCTTTATACCAGCAAATGTTGCCTAAGTTTAGAGAGGACACATTCAGAATCCAAGACATTTATGGTTTCTGGTGATTCCACTCCAAACATGACTGATATGCTATTCCCTGATATCCTGCTGACTATTTTATAAGAAAAACGATGAGCCAGCAATGGCAACGTAAAGCACTATGTAAGGGCTATATGCTATATTGTTAAGGAAGATAGATTGGGGAAATAATTAATGTAGCCAAGTAATTAATAACTCTTTGGTTGCCCTGCAGAATCAGAAGCTTAAGAAACCTATCTTATTGCTCCTATCTGTCCTGAAAATTAATGATCTCTTATTTAGGCTGCTAGCTTTCTATGCATAAGCTATCACAATAATAGCAGTACTTTCTTGTAGCCTGTGGTATCAGCATCCAGAACGCATCCATCTAGAAATGAAAGAAATATTCAGTACTGCTTTGAAGTCCTTAACCTGGAATAATACCCAGTATGCTGAAGCCCCAAAGCATCTTCAGCAGCAGGAACTATAGAAACTGCTGAAGCAAAGCACAAAATTATTCAGGTTCTTTTTCATTTGCCTGTAAATTGGATTAAGGGATTCTACAGGGGTGTACTTGTGCATTGCAATATATCTGAAACAAATGTCCCAGTCAGAGTCAACCACCTTACATTGCCTTCCTGGTAATAAATTGTATTCATCCAACTGATCAAGGACCTCGAACAGAAAATATTCTAGAGGGGAGATGGTTGTCTCTTCTCACTTCCAGAAGTGCACTGACACCCTGCCCCCTGACCAGTGTTGGCAGTGCAGACAGACTGCCAGCACCCTGCCTCTGACCGACACCAGCGGTGTAGGCAGGGTGCTGCCCACGTTATCTATGTGGGGTGTGATTCTCTCAGATCACACTGCTGCTGGTGGAGTCAAGAGGTGGCATGAGAGTCATGCCCACATTCGGAACACATTTGCATGATTGGCTGTTGCTGCTGGATGACCCAGACACCAAGTGTCCCACAGCCCACCAGAGCCCTGGCATTGCTTATGATCCAGTCTTTGCTGTCGGTGATGGGGTGAGTTGCTGTATGGGACTGTCACTGATAATCTTTCTTACTGCCTCAATAAAGCTTTGTTGTCAGACTCTGCTACTGCTTGGACCACGTGTGCTTATACTGAATGTGGTAAGAGATGTACACACCTGGAGTTGTGTAGGGGCTGTAGGCTCTGTCTGGCAGAAAAGAAAGGTGAACTTCTTTGTCTGATATGAAACTTACTTAAGTAAGGCAGATACTTTCACTAGGTTGTTAGAATTTTGGACGAGCTCATAGAGAAGAACAACCACTTTTTCTTGCCTTTGTTTCTAAATGCCATTCTACATGAAGCATTTGCTTTCTTGTGAAGCACAATGTTGCGAATAAACCTGTTCAGCCCATACAAACAGTTGGGCTTGATGGTCTGTCCCGCTTCATCACTTGGGTCACCAAACACTGTACAGCTGGCAAGAGAAGTGTGTGTGTCTCACATTTCATCTCAATATTGAGAGATTTATTTTATTAATAAGAATAATAGGCACAGCTGAACATCTAGCATACGGATGCCAGCAGTGAAACGGTGCTGCTCTTAGGCACTGGAGAGACTGGAGACCAGCCAGTGTGGTGGCTCAGTGCTTTGGAGACAGAATGAGATGGCCTAATGGATCAGAATGCCCTGTGTGTCTCTCTTCAGAACTGCCATAGGGGGTAGTGACCATGTAGTGGCTTGAGTTTGTTTTCATCTGGTACTTCGGGTAGTAAAATGTTTTTGTAAAGCAAGTGAAAACAGAAACGTTGTACCTTTTGTAATCGGGGAAATTGAGTGAAAGTGATGGGATGGTGAATTTATGTTGTCAAGTGGGTGTAACACCGGGGTGAAGTTCTGACCCAGCTGAAATGAAAGGGAATTTCACCACTGGGGTTTCCCCTGCAGGGTTTAAGTCTCAGTATCTCTGAAACCAAGAACTCCTAGCGTACAAAATATTCACAGTCACTCTGGAGACTTAGCAGCATTATCAAATGCGGTCATGATTATACCATTAAATTTTTTGGTGCATAACGGCAAGTCCCACCCCATGTGCACTTTGCACTGGATGAGTGCAAAAAAAAGCGCACATTGTCTTCAGAAATGAATTTTTAAGGGGATAAATTGATGTGGCATTAGTTGCATGGCGTGTGGTGTGAAATACTTAAAATATTTTTATATTTAGAACTAATTTGAAAAAATAATCTCACCTTGTAATATCCATAAAAGAATGAGACTTTACTATTGTTTTTTACTTATGAGAAAAGGATAATGGAGATGTAGTTGACAGGAAAAGTCACTGATACTTCTGGTGGTGTTCATCACAGTTGTAAAAAGACAGTGTGATTTTCTTTTTTTTTTTTTTTTTTTTTTTTTTTTAATGTGTGTTTACACCTTTGTGTAAACGTTTATAGTACAAACATGTATCTGTGTAGATAACCCCTTTTCCTCTGTGCTGTGTTTCTGGGAAGCACATTGCAGGGCTGGGACTTTCCATAATATAAATTTATCAAAAGTAGTATGATTAATTAGTCATTCAATGTATGTAAGAACACAGGCAAGATACAAGCCCGTTGGATTCGTCGATGCGCTGTTTGCTGCATATTTGGGAAAGAGTATTTTCAAAAAGTCCCAAAAATCAATTTGGAATTTTTCTTTGCTCACTTTTTAATAGAAAGGTAAGTTTTCAGAATCCAGAGTCTTTTTAAATGGAAAAGGTGCAACATTATCTCAGGACAGTGTGAAGCTGATTTACTATGCATGATTTCTTTCAGTTCTTTGTACACATTCAGTATGGTTACATTTTTGCTCAGGACGCATCTATATTTTTTTCTGCTGAACTTTTCTCGATTGCTTTTTTTATCAGGTTTACAAATCAAATCAAACAGGTATATTGCAGAGCTCTCTGATATTATTTTCTGCGCTTATAGCACAATGTATTGAATTATGCTTGCTCATGTACTGCTGCTGCTATTCTCTCCAGGTTGAGAGAGAATGACTGTGGGGGCTGTAAATTCACTTGGCTTCCAGCACCGCTGGTTAAATCAAGAGCCCTATTCAGGCTGGAGAAGAGGCAGAGCGAGTGTTCATTACACAAATCAATTTGGTCAAAAGTACGGCACAGTGGCTACTCAGCCATCGCTCACATAATATTGTCAGCTTAATCAAATAACGCCTAGAAGACATTCACAAGCTCTTTCTCTCTGGGAAATAACTTGATTGGTGAGGCAGGAAAAAACAGGTGCTGTTTTGAGCTTTTTTTTTTTTAATTTAATGAGTGTTTTTTTTAAAAAGTTAAACTCTGAGGAGCTTTATCCTTATGCAAGTGTGTGTACATGAGAACCACAGCAAACTCAACAGTTTGCTGTTGAGTGTATTTTACAAAATAATTTATTGCTTTTCTCCTCTTTCTTTTCTTCCTGTAAATATTTTACAGATTGTTCTTACTAGAATTGAGCTGTTCTTCCTCTAGACTGGGTGTGGGTATAAAAAATATGCAACTGATTTGTATTTGTTTACAGATTATTGGAGAATGGTCGCAACATGGGAAAGCTTTTTCAAGTTATTCTAACACAGCATATTTCCAGTTTGTCCAGAAGGAAATAATAGTTCCATTTTAGGCATTCCTACTGTTCATGTTCGTTTACTCTTTAACAGCTGAGATTGAGGACAGCATTCTTTTTATAGTGGTGTGCAAACAGCTATCCTGTGACAGCATTTCATTACATTTAGAACAGGGTTCAAGGGTGAAAGATTTTGTCTACATAACCATTGTTTTGTAGAAAATGAAAGGGACTAGTCAATGAAAAATTGCCCCTAATTTCTGGGTAAAATATATAGCATTTTTTTATTAGTAAGGTCTTAAAAAAAGGTAAGGGGAGAAAATATTTTTTTCTCCAAATGGGAAATTTAAAAATCTTATTCAGAACATCATCTTGTTTAGCATTTTCTTAACTTTTATGTATTTTTAAAATTTTTAGGAAGAAGCTAAAAAGTTAAAACAAAGAAATTATTTGTTGAAATGTTTTAGAAAATTATTCTTTTCAGTTAAATTAATACTTCCTGGTAAATCATGGTAGTTTCTTCTGATATCAGAAATTTGTAGTGCAGGTTGACCCTGAGGCAGCAGGCTGGATCATGTGTTCTTTGGGTGAGATGGAATGAGCCAAGCCTCTTTGTGGCTTACTTGTCCAAAAGGAGAAGCAGCTCTTACTGGACTTGATTTACACGTGGCATGTGTGTCAGGAGTACAGCGCAGGTCGCTACTCGCACTTTTGTAATCACTAGAAAACAAATTTTATTAAGAACTATGCATGCCTGTGGCCAGTCGTTAGAAGTTTAGTGGTTGAAAAAAATTCCTTCTAACAACTTGCAGCCTAACTGGCACTCCTCATTTTTCAGTGCATTTGACTTCATGTTGGTGCAAATGGAAGAATTGGTAGTAGTGATAGCTGTTGTAAAATTAGGCTGGCCAATATATATATATATGTATATTGTGGTTTTAATTGGTTTTAAGAACTTCAGTGTGAAGTATGTAAAATATAAAATAATTTTCTTTGAGTTTGCTTACCTATAAGAATGGTTTCCATTTTAATTTGTTCTAACACCTAAGCCTTCAGTAGCTCACTGAAGGAAAGGGAGTTCACCTCAGTATATTTCTGTCTATATGATAATTTGGTCTTCTATTTCTGTATATTATATTTAAAACTTTCATTTTAAGTTTTTGGGAGTCCTATACATTGAGCTTCTTTAATATTTTATAATTGCAAATGTATGGTGGAATGGGCACCAGAAAGCAGTCTGTGTGGTTTGTCCAGAAACGGCAAGGGATGTGACAGCCGTAGTGGGTGGTATACCGAGAGAGAGGGGGGCAAATAAATAAGAACAAATTCCTGTAAAATATTTATAAATATTGAAGACAACTGAGACTGGAAGAAAAGTTTTATCTCAGATGTAACTTGTGTTGGCCTAAGTAGTGTTGTTTTCTGAATGCAGACTAACGAAGACTTGGCTTTTGTGTTGTCTTTTCCCAAATGTATTTCCAACTCGAGGAGAATAACTTCAGATATTATGATGACAGATTGTATGCAAGGGCATCTGATTTTAGTACTTGTTTTCTTAAAATTGTTGTTATCGTCATTCACACCTCCGTGCAGTTCTGGTAGCTGATTTGATAATTTCAGTGATGCATATTGATGTGATTCTGTACTTAGGTAATGTTATGCACGTATCTGTTTCACTTAAATTGATTAGCTCAAGAAGTCGGTTTCATGATATTTGTTTCTCTGACGGCTTAGATATATATCCTCATTTTTTGTGCTAAATAGTTTCTCCTCAATATTTATGAGATAACACTGCAAAAGATAATATTTATTAAAATGGAGAGATGTATGTATTGAATAAGATTGGACAAAGGTCAAGAGAAAAGTGAGAGCTATCGCTTTCTATAAAGAGAATTTTCAGAGAATAATAATAGCGTGACACAGGGTCTTAAGATAGGAATATTTATTCTCTGAAATGATAAATAAAAATTGTCATATGAAGACATATTTCTGCATAGAGATGTAGGCATGCCTCATATGACTTTCTCTGAATGTTGTCCATGCCGAAATTAAATTTCACCAAGATTAAACTTGTTTAGCTCATTTATATCGATTGAGTTAGAAATTATTGTGGAAAATTGAGCATCTCAATTCTGTATGAAGTGGCTGCAAATGCAATCAAGAGTCATTAACGGATTCAAGTTTCAGCAACTTATTTTAACTTACATGACATAAAATGGTGCTGGAACTTGCGATTGTGTATTAATAAATACCCATAGCAAATTTTATTTTTTTACATAAATAAGATTTTGTAGTAGTGTCTGTCAGTTTGTAGTCAGTAGGATGACAAAGTTTTCATCCTATGGTTCCCTCCAGGCAATTCTCATCAATAATCTGCTAAGAAATGTAACTGTTCGTTAGGGTTTTTAAATTAGAAATACGTTCTCAGTGAAACCAGAAAAAAAGTCATGCAGCAAATCAGTGGAAATGACCTTTGGGTGAAAATGACATCTTAAGGTTCAGAGCTACAAACTAACCTGATATAGTGCTGACTGACACGCATAGGAAAAAAGCCAGTCTGTAGTAATTTTCAAGGCTGCTGAGAATCTGCAGTTATCATTGATTTCTTATAGTGCTGAGGGTCTGTATTACCAGTGCTTTCAGCTCCCAGTGCATTTGTAGCTTTACTTCTTGGTTTACCTGTTTAGAAAAAAAACCCCAACTTTTAAAATTATTGGATTTTTTTTTTTAATAGCTTTGGCAGTTATGAAGCATGATGTAGGGTTCTAGAAATGTTTAGGAACTTTATAGTCTGATAGAAATTCCAAACCTCAGATTTTGCAAAGGGAAGCAATCTGTTTTGGGGTGTTTACTGGTGCCCTGTAATAAAAATTATACCAACTGTGTCCACACCTGTTGTGTACATTGTGACCATGATGGATGACATTGTACTCACGTGATGCCATTGTGACCAATTATATCACAACAGAAGGGATAAGGTGCTATAAAAAAAATTTCAAAATTGTGTTGAAAATTCATACCTGCAAAAGCTATATGCTATTGAAAATGAAGTTGTGAATCTTGATTCCTCTCTTGCATGCTCTTCCTAATAATTTCCTTGTAATTTACGGGGACGCCTTTATCCAAGGTCACAACTGGAAAAGGGGAGAGACTCTTAAAAGCCTCTGGATAACTATTAGAGGAAAAAAAAAAAAAACCCTCTTTGTTCTGGAAATTATTGTAGACATCTGGCTGGTAAGATTCAGTGGATGAGAGCTTCAGTGGGTTACAGGAGGCACAGTACTAAATTCATTAATAGTAGGGGTTTTGGGTGATTTGATGCTTCCTGCAGCCAGACTGTCAATTGAGATTGTTACTGGAATGTGCTGGTGACAAGTTCTGTGACTGAATAGACAAAAGGCAATCAAGATAGTGGTTCTTCCAGAGGCAATTCCGTCCAGGATGGGGAAACAGATAGTTAATGCTGGGCTGGAGAGAATCCTTGAGGGTGAGTGTGGAATGCAATCTTGGGAAGAAGGGTAAGAGAACCTTTCTTCTCTGCACGATTCCTCGCTGTAGAAGGCAATGTCATCTGGGTGATTATTACAATAATTTCCCAAATGTCAGAAAAAATTATCAGTCTCAGAGGGAGGAAACCATTTAAAGAGTATCAGCTAAGTTAGGTGTGGTGGATTTTTTTTTCAGCTGTTTCTAATTAGCTCCATTCCAGGTATTTCAAGATGAAACTGATAATATTTTGAAGCCACTATGTTACCTTGGGGAGAATGAGTAGGGATGCTGGAGACCTGGAGTAGAGTAGATGTAATGCTGTTTTATAAAGAAGGAGGAGGAGGAAGTGTTGGTTATGTAGGCTAAAGGGATGTGCTGTCGTAAGAGTTTTGGACATGGGAAAATACTGGAACAAGTAAATGTACACTGCATTTTTAACACCTGAAAGTACAAGAAGAATAGCCATCAGCATGAATTTGTCAGCAAGATACAGTCTTTTTCTTCTGAAGTGGCCTTGTGGACAAAAGAAAAGCCTTGAATATTATATTTCACTTTTCAGAAAGCTTTGACACCTTCACAGTAGAGAAGCTGGGAAGTATGTTAAACTTGCAACCACAGAAGACTGGGTGGAAAACTAACTACTGTGTTTAAGTAGCAGCTCACTCTCAAAATGAGAAGATTTATTAAAAGGACTTCTGCAGGGATTTGTGGTGACTCACTGTTTTCCAGTATTTTCATTGATGAGCTGAATGATGGAACAGAGTGTATACTTATTAAATTTGCAACAATACCAAGCTGTGAAGGACTGCAAGTACATTGCAGGACAGGATTGGAATTCAAAATAAACTTGATAAATCGTAGGCATCACCTGGAAAAATAAGATGCTGTTCAAAAACGTCAAATGCAAGGTGTTTACACAGCAATAACAAACTACACAAATATGGCATGGAAAATCTCTGGTTGGAGAAGAGTTCCATAAACAAGATTATTTTGGAATACAAGTTGTGTATTAATTTACATTGCCATCTTCTATAGGGAAGAAAACAATACACAAGGAAAAGCAAAGACCACCAGACAGCAGATAGTTTCAATGGTAAAATGTGTTGAATAGTTGGTTTATGAATTGTGAGCTCTTCATAAAGTTCAATTAATGACTTTTTGATAAGTGAAGGTAACTCTGATACAGCTGTGTACTCAAAAAATCAGGCCATATGTGAAAAACCACACACACTATGGTCCCTTTATGTAATTTCTGTTTAATGGTAAAACTTAGGGGGATTATTTATTTGTTTTCCAAAAAGCATACTAATTTGCTTGCTTGAGTCAGGAGAGGGTATAGAAAGAGACCAAACCCATAGATGAGGACTTGTACTGGTTGTGTACAAGATGGTAGGGATGTAGCGAGGCTAATGCTGTACACTAACTTCACTTAATTTTTAAAGAAATATCAAACACTGGTCTTTAGATCCTCTACAATGAAAATATTCTCTTAAAATGGATTATTTATGTGTAAGGTAAATTGCATTCCAGCTCTTTGAGTACACAGGGCTTTGAAACTTTTCTTTCTGGTATTTTGTCCAGCCTGTCCTCTGTCCCACGTGTATTTTATCTCCTTCGTGTTACTTGGAAATTTTTGTATAAGCTTCACATTTCAATTTCAATTTGCAGTTATCCTTTTTCAGACCTCCCAGACACATCTGTAGCTTTCTGGATGATAATACACTTTGTAAAGACACTGTTATGTTGTCGAGCCTTTTAATGCATTTTAAATGGTTTAACTCTGTTAATTCTGCCACAGATTCCTTTAAGGGAATTTATTTTGATGCTAGTGACTTTCTGAAGTTGCTGATTTTCAGTCCTCACTGCTCAAATGTCTGAGACGTTCTTTGCTGAAATTGTATGTTTCAGGCTTCTGTAAACAAAAGTGGCAAAATAAAAAAGAAATACCCAGAAAATAACAGGACCTGGATTTACCCACTTGACCCAGAATTTGCAGATCCTTCATTTTAGCACCATCTTCAGAAACCTCTCTGGCTTTTTATTGGCAGTATATCTGTTCAGCTTCTTGGTACAGAAGTTGCTGCTAATGTTTTGGTATGCTAATAGTGCATGGTTCAACCCTCCTACTCCTTGTTTCTCATCATTTTTATTAATACAATGAACAGAAATTACTTTCTCCAATTTGCATTTATACAGTACTCTGATTGTGTAATTTTTTTCCTGGGGCATCGTTTGTTCCTGAAGCTGAACAGCACCTTCAGAATTCTTTAATTCTTTTCAGATTAATCTAATTGACCTTAAATTCTTCCAGAGTGTTGTATTTCATGTTTCCAGTCCCTCATTCTCCACCTGCTCTCATATACCAAATTTCCTCCAGACTTCTTTCTTTTTAAGAGATTACAATAAAGTAGTGTCTGTGGTGTTAATCTTGAATTTTTGAGTTGGTTTTAGATAGCGTTTCCTTGTTTGGATCACTTGACATCCCTTCTTTAGTGTACACGAAAGTTTGTATTTGTGTAAGAGTACCATCGTATCCAGTGGAATGTAGACACTGCTGATAAGCTGATGCTTCTGCAGAAATGTTAAGGAACTTTATTTGTAAAGTGGTCTTAGCACAGAAGTGTAGCCAATTACAGGAAATTTTAGATGCGTACATTAGAATTTGAGTCCATTTGCATTTAACTTGCTAGAATTAAATTTTTATGTAGTTATTGCTGATGTAAATGGTGTATTCTGTGTGAGTTATTTTGCTTCCTCCTCAACAGGCTTATTGGTACGAAAGCTTTGTGGTAAGATGTATTTTATTTAACCATTTTCATTTTGCTCGAAACTGATGTCTCTTAAAAGAAAGTTGATACTAGCAGGAAATAGGAGTCTGGGTTTTTGTTTTTTTTTTTAGATGAAAAATGTCAGAAAGACAAGCTGAACTGTAATATTAGATCATGAGAAAAATGAATACTTGGAAGATGAACATGCTCAGAAGGAAAAGGAAAGACAGAAAATAGAGTAACAGTTGTGAGATGATCCTTCTAGTTTCATTCAGCTATTTTCTTTGCTGCTCTTTTTTTCCCCCATATTCCCTCTGCCACTGCAAAAAAAAAAAAAAAAAAACAAACCCAACAAAAATAACCAACCCAACAAAAACAAAAAACCCAAAACTATGCTATTTTTACATTCCTATGCAAAATCCTTCTCTAGTGAACGTGTGCTGTTCAGGCAATGATGTGTTAGGCACTGGATATTAACAACGAACGCAGCCCAGAAATTTCTGTAATATACTGAAAGCACAGCATTGGTTAATTTTACTTTTTTTGGGTAAAGGGCATAATGTTTTTCCCCAATCCCTCTAGGGGTTTATAATTGTGTTTGGTTTCTTTTCAATTGTAACACACAGCTGTGTCTTCCAGTTATAAAATAGCATTTTAAAACTAAGGGACAGTAAGAAGTACCATGACACGATCTTATTTTGGTGAGAAAGAAAATCTGTAAAACTTTGTTTCCGGCTGTCACTTTTGTGTTGGGCAGCCTTCACCACTGATTACCCTTCTGTTCCCTGTCACAACTCAAGGCCTTTTCCATAATGGTGACCATTTATCTAGACAAAATGACCCTCCAGTGCCCATTAGTACTGCTTATGAAATGGCAACTAGGATGTGATGTGTTACCTGCCTGCTGTGTGGAAATCCCAGCGGCCTCTCAATGAAACTACTGATCTTATTTGAAAGCCTATAGCTGGTTTCTGCAAGTAGGCTGTTATTTGGACATGGAGAGTCTGCTTTTTCCATTGGCTAACACTGATAAGGTTTAAGGGGTTTAAACAGACTTATAATATAGGAAGACATATTTATTGATTATTAGAAAACAGCTAAGAAAATCAACAAGTCAGTCTCCTTCCTATTCTCCAATTTATTCCAAATACGTATTAAAAATATCGCTGAAAATGTAGACTGAGGAGACAGATACAGAAATGAATTTGATTTTTTTTTTTTTTTCAACTTCTAGTATTCTTCAGTACCTTTGCCTGAGCAGATTTAACTCCTTTTTAGTCTGTCTTTTTATTTTTTTTTTTAGGTTTGCAGCCCACTGCTTTGTATTGAAAATGGCAAAAATACTTACTGCGTGCTTTGCTTTCTTCTGCTTCACCCTTTCAGCAGACAGATGATGCAGCACAGACCGACGGCCAGCAACAGACACAAACTTCTGAAAACACAGAAAACAAATCACAGCCGAAACGGCTTCACGTCTCAAATATACCATTCAGATTCCGGGATCCAGATCTTAGACAAATGTTTGGTGTAAGTACTCATACTTTATTTATGCCTTTTAATATTTGCATTGCAGTAGCTATTTTATATTACAGGCAACTGAGAGAGCAGTATCTCTGATTTAGGCTGTTTAACCATTTTCAGTAAAGATGATTTTTTTTCATTTATTTGTAACCAAACAACTGATTTGCCAGTCACAGTTGGGAAAAGAAATTCTGATGACAAAACTCCCAGCTGGTTTAATCTTATTCCTGTAGAGCAGAAGTAACCAAACTTGTTACCTGTCCTAGAAAGCAGCTGCAAAAAGTCTTCTGAAACAAAGATTTTTCAGAGGGAAGGATGACCAGAGGGCAACAGTGTTCATCCAGCCGTTAATCCTGTCTTGTTAATGATGTTTGTTACGCTCCAAGTATATTAACCGGTAGCATACTGCATGAAAAAAACCGTGATGACAGCTGGACTGGAGGGATCACAAGGATGTAACTACTATGTGCAAAGATAAAATAAAAAAAAAAAAAGAAATTTAGGACTTTCACTTCACTGGGCTCACAGTTTAATGATGCTTTCCTCTTTGTCAGGTGGTTTCACTGAACTTAAAGCTCATGAATGTGTATGTGAATGATAGTGACGAGTGTAATGACACATATGATTTAGTTGAAATATTTATCTGGCTCCTCTTCAGTGTGTCTTTTTTGGGGCTTGACTATCTTTGATTTAATATTCTGTAACTTTTTAATGTGATGCACCATTTTCTGAAACAAACACTTGTACTATATATCGTAGAACTGTTGAAGTTTTCTTATTTTCATGTAACTTTTCTATTTCTTTACAGCAATTTGGTAAAATCTTAGATGTTGAAATTATTTTTAATGAGCGAGGCTCAAAGGTAAGCAGTTTAATTCACCCACGGAATTTTTAAATGTGTTTGAAACATGTATATGAGTAAAAGGAAACAACTGCACTGCTGTAAAAAAAAAAAAAAAAAAAAATCTGAAATTCTGTGTTAGTGAAAACATCATCTGAGCTGTCATTCAGTTTCCTAAGCAGCATGAAAATTATTGGGCTCATTTTATATCTTTTAAAGGAGGTAATTTTAGCTACTCCAAACTGTCATCTGTTTTATGGGAACGTTGATTTCTGCTGTCTTTATTCTGCAATGGTAATTGTCTTGTTTAGTTTATAAGATGAGTCCATACTTACAGATATTTGTAGGCAGGTTGGTATTAGTACAGGTATTTTTTTTTTTTCCCCTATTGAAATGAAAGATGATAATGGTACCTAATAACTATCCTTTTTAGTAATTAGCTGAGAAAATATGTGATTGTTCCAGATTATCTAAGTGCAGATGTTTTCCTCTTTAGTTAAAGCTTCAGTACACCAACCCTTTGAAAACAATCTATTTTAACATTTACTTGATTGAAAGAGTTCTTACTGTATTGCAAACATTTAATTTTTTTTTTCTTGAAAATTACTTTTCCTTAAATGCAATTTCAATTTATTCACTATTTAAGAAATAAGGCAAGATAGAATGGCTATGCCTCATTAATATTGTTACCTGGTGCAAAACTAGCCCAGTGTGCTTCACCTGTGACATCAGCTGCACTTTAATGGTTTCTGTTTATATCATGTGCATGATAGCTTTTTATTTTTCCTCCCATGTCAGATGCACTAGAATGTTTATCCACCAGTGTTTCAGTCTTCATGTTACTTGTACATATGATTTATTATTAGTGATGGAATTATTTTTCTGTTATATAAGTCCTGTAATGTCTTTTTTTTTTTAAGAACCAGGTATCTCATAAATCTCTCTTAAATAAAATATATTTTAATTCTGTCAATTTTTTCCTTAATGTGTTTGTATTTATATTCTAAACTTAAAGCCATCACTTTTTTTTTAATGGAATAGTTGAAATTTCCTGGTTTGTATTCCAAAATTGTTCTGACATTCATTAATTAGTATCCTTGCCTGCTAGCCCAAACCTAATTGAACAAACAAACAAAATGCATGGAATTTGGTGGCTGGGAATCTCCTATCTGGCTGAAATTTATTCCCATTAAATTATGGCTGATCAGTTGTGTTTGCAAAAGATGTTGATTGTCCAGACCAGCTCCTGCTAGATAATATTATAAATTTAGAAGACAAAATCCACATGTCGTGGTGGTGGTGTACACGTTTGTTTAGCCATGTGTAGGGCTTTTAACCACCACATCTGCATCAGACTGCTTAAATATAAGGCTTTTTAAAAGCTTTTGGCGGGTGGGTTGAGGAGGTATTTCTAAATTAAGGGGTTTTTTAATAGTGGTCTTGCAGTAGCGAAAATATCCCTCTGCCTTGTGCTAAAAACAAGCGCCTAGAAAGGATTTCACAAGGGAGAGTTTTTTCTAGGTAGGCTTGTAACCTTGCTACCTCAGTTAAACACTGTTATAGAGATGCTAAGACCTATTCTTATTAAATACTTCTATACCATCCAGTGCTGTGTTGGTGCATCCCAGCTGCTCTGGGAAGATGCTGAGGATACTTAAAGCCGTTCTGTGATGCGTCTCATTGCTTATGTACACTGCTTGTCTGTGCTCTTGTTTAGAGTTGTCTCAGGTACAGCTCCCTAGAATTGTGACTGGCAGAAGTACTCTTAGACTTACCCTTAGATTCTCTCAGTTGAGTAAAAAAAAAATTTAAAACAGGATTAGGAATAACAGGAACTTTTTTTTTTATTTTTAATCTGATCATTTCATGTCCATTCTGTAGGATTTAAGATGCACCAGATTAAAGTCCCATTCCCGGCAGTGCTTATCTATGTTTTCATAAAATCCCACTGAAATTGAAAGGACTACTAAGTGGTCTCAAACTGAATACAGGTAAAAAAGTTTGCAGGATCAAAATTAAAATTTGTTTCTAGCTGCAGTTTGGCAGAATTGCTAGAATTTTTCTTTGTTTCTGTTTTTGTTTATTTATTTTTATTTCAATAATAAATGTTTAAAAATATTATTGCAAAAACAACAGAAGTAAGCTCACTTTCATAGTATAATAGTTCAGAAAAAAATGGAATTGCAGAGTCAAAAACCATAATGTTGTAGCACCACCAGAAAGTATAAAATAATTTTGCAGAAGGGAGTCTCTCCATAAAAGAAAACCTGAAATAATACAAGTTTTGTACTACATATATTACCCCAGCTGAAACCAGGAGAAAATTTCTGTTTGTTTGGGGAGATAATAATAATAACAAAGATAACTTTGCTAGAATTGTATGGCAACACTGATGACTTTTGAAACTCTTTATAAGAATTGCAAAAATTTCAGTATTGGTTTGATGTAGATCTTTCTTACAACCTGTGTTAAATAAATGAAGCTTACCTTTCCCAGATCTTGAAGCCGTTGATTAAGGTAACATTAAAAACTGCTGATAACTTAACTTTCTCTGTGTTTACCATTCATCTCGGAAGGACAATTAGAAATATAGTTTCCATTTTTGTGCATATTTTAATGCTACTCTGCTCTTTTAACATTGAAACTCTCCATGGAGCTGCAAATGGCTGTTGTCTCAGGCACAACTGAGACGCTGCAAAGATACCGGAACCTCAACAAGTACTATTTTTTTTCCCCAGCTGTAAATTACGGCTCTATACAGCTATATACTACATATATACTTTCAGAAGTGTGTTTGTGTGTATATGTATTAATATATCTCTAGCATATATTATATTAACACACTTGAGTATTATTAAATCATGCAACAGACTTTAAAAATAAAGTGCAGATATTACATTACTGGTTAATAAAATACATAGTATGCTAAGCTATAGTAACCGTTGAGTCAGATGCGTATACAATTAATATTAACGTGTTTGTGTAAATATTTGAATGTGTGATGAGTTAATGTACATTTTGTGAGTTTCTGGGTCAGCTAGGTAAAATTCAAGATTTGTATAAATAGTAAGAGCTTAATTTAAGTAGTGTTAATTATGAGAATAAGTACAGCGTGAGAAAGTAAAAAAAAAAAAGCCCGTGATGAGTATTCTTTTCAGAATCTTTGAAGTTCCTATCTTATCTCTGCTTGTGGCTCCACTTTTTTTTTAATATAATTCGGTTTTTTATCTTTCCCTTTAGTTGTTTGAAAAAATTTAACTGGTGATGCTTTGAGCTAATAAGACAGAGGCAAAATTTTGGCTAAACAACTCCCACCAGATGTTTGCAATTCTGAGAAGGGGTGGTTGTTGAGTAAGGAGGAGAAGGGGAGAAGAGAGTTGGGGGAATTGATGCTATCACATGGAGCTAGGCTCGTTGGATCCATGGTTTCAGTGATGTTTTCCGCTGTGAAATGTTCTTAATGGCATCTTAAATCATCAGCTGCTTCTTACAGAGCTTTTACAAGATGGGAGGAAGCAATTGAAGAAGAAATAAAAGTTTCAAATTGAGGATGGGTACAAGAAAAACCTACACAGGCATCTAAAACATAGGGATTAGTCCTGAGGAGCCGGATTTACCTTCCCTCAGCACTCCTGGTGCTTTGGGTACAGGAGTTATGTCCTCAGTGCCTTGTGACAAGCAAGGTCGTGGCTTTGTGCTAAAGCTGTGGAGAAAATGTGTGGAATCAGGTGTTCTGAGAATGCCTTCAGCTGGCACTGGAGCTGCTGATGCAGCACTTCTGAGCTCAGCCTTCAGGGTGGCTTTAAATAGAGAAGATAAAAAAAGGAGGAACAGACAATGGGTTTAAGCTACTTTGAAGAGAATGGAACATAAACTGGTACTGTATAGAAATGTCACTTATAAACTAGCATAAATAAATGTAAATAGGTAAAATAACCCAAATAATTCACAAAATAATCTTGGTAGTTTCTTAACTCTTTTTGTCAACTGATTAATTTTGTAGTTCATATCCATTGTTTTTCCCATGCTTGGTGTCAGTTTTGCCTTACTTACATATTTGGTCTCCTCTTTGTATAAAATGTATAAATAATTGTATAAATATTTTCCCTCGCTTTGTTCCTTTTTTTTTTTTTTTTTTTTTTTTTTTTAAGTCATTCACTATGTACACAATGGGTAGAACTGCGGAGAGTAAGTGAATAGTGACCACAGAACGTGGTGCCTGGACTGGAGAATGAGGAGACGTGACACGTGGCTTATTGCTGAGGAGCAGAACAGGGAAAAGCTGTAACTCGTAGCTCAAGCAGAAGCAACAGTAAAGATAAAGGTTGTAGAAGGGCTTCCAGTATGTGCCAATATAAAAAGCGGCCATGTGCAACTTGCAAATCTCTCTTGTTATGCAACACCAAGGATGCAGGAGCATATTTGTGTGGGTAACTTTGGGAACGCATCCAAAGGCATTGCAGTGCTGATGTGAGAGTTACTTCAAAGGGTTGGTGTATGCTTCTGAAATGGTTTTCCATGTCTTACTTTTTCCAAAATATTTACCATTGTAAATAGCATTTAATTTAACAGAGCACAGTACAATTTTAGTAGGAGTAGAAATGTTTGTTTAGCCCAATATTATAAAGCAAAGCGTTTGTCATAGGCAGAATTTCCTTTTTGTCAAGTATGCTCCTGTCCTGCCGACACGGGATTCTGGAGTTTTACCGGTTGCATGTTCTGTATGTGGAAAGTAATGTACATAAATAGTAAATGAACCAGTTAAGCTTATTCAAAATGTTTGCATTTTTATTCCTTTATCCGAGTTTCTTTTTCTATTCACATCATGTGCTTTTATTTGATCTCTTAATACAAGAAAGTTTATACTTTTTTCTAAAAGTACTTTTGTTATGTTGGTGGTTTTCTTTTCTTTTTTTTTCTTTTATAAAAAATAAGTAAAGGCTGTATAGTTCGACAAAAATTTAAGTTACCCTAGTGTTGCATGGGAACAATGTTTCTTATGATCACAACAGCATGATGGAGTAGGCAGTGTTTTAGAGGATATTGACATTCAGTGTTGAATTTTGTGCACATGTTTTCTATTTCGTTGAGATATCTGCATGTCATTAAAATGTGGTTCATTTTATTTTCTCATTAGTTCATTTTTTTTCTATGTGAAGACACTAATTTATTTTAATTTCATTTTCTTATCGTTAGATTTATTTTCCTCTGTAGTGACATGTAGAAAGGTATTTTTGGTATCATTCGTTGAATTTCTCGGAGGGTATTATCTAACTGATGACAGAAAAAAATTATTCACATTTGTCGCCTATTTATTGCACATCTCAATACGATTATAATTTTTCTAATTTGCATGTTACAGAAATGAAGCAAGGACAAGAAAATATTAAATTAAACAGAGAGAACATAAGAAAACAAGTGGTCATTGACTGAAATAATAATGTGCATGTTGTTTTCCCCCCTTCTCCCTCCTGCATGCAGGGATTTGGTTTCGTAACTTTCGAAAATAGTGCTGATGCGGACAGGGCGAGGGAGAAATTACACGGCACCGTGGTAGAGGGCCGTAAAATCGAGGTGCATGTTCAAAATATTTTCCTTTTCATCTTTTTTATAAATGTCTGCTTCACTCTCATTTGTTGTTTCAGATGCATCATTGGTGTCTTCTGTGTGCTCCCCTTTCCCCTTCCCATTGTTTATATATATATTTATATATAAAGAGAGAGAATCTGGCCTTACTTGGGTTTTTTATTATTATTTCTTTTGTAATTATGATTATTATTATCATTATTGCTGAAAGGTGGATGACAGAATTGAAAAAAACCAAAAGCTTTAATATTTTGAAGTTATTATTTTGGATGTTTTGTAAATCAATGGGTGCAGTAGATTCCAAAAACCAGCCAACAAAAAAAGAGAAAAAAAAAAATTAATTGAGAACAACAACAAAAAAAAAGGGTGACAGACAAAACAAAAACAAACAAAAGGTTGGTTTTTTTGTTTTGGTTTTTTTTTTTTTTTTTTGCTGCAGGGTTGATGCAGGATCCACAGTGGCCTTCAAAAAATTCAGATTGGGAAAGAAACATCCAAAAGATGTAAAAAAAAAAAAAGAAACAAAGACTAGAGACCGACCAAATTCAACATTTAATTGTTAATGAACCCGTCAGGCTGCTTTGGCTGGATGGCCTGACCCATTCACATCTGTTAGCAAACTGGGACAAATGTGTTTTAGTACCACTGGATCCCCTTCAATACTGCCTCAGTCGTATTTGTTAGAATAAAAAAATACCAATTGAAAATGCTGTCGTCTTTTGAGTAAGATGTTGCATATTTTGCCTTTTCATTTTCCCCCTTCGACGGTAGCGCTTAGGGCCCTCACCAAACTCTCAGTAACCATGGTAACTGTATACATACCCATGCTGGCGATGGTGCTGAATGGTAAGTGGAGAAGTCCATCTGCCGTTTCACGTATTTAGCGCTGATATACCACGTGAATTTTTTTGACTTGTTGTATTAAGTTTTCTTGATGCTACATTTTTTTCTATATTGGTACGCCTGTAATTGAGTGTACGTTTTAAGCAAGCCTGGGAGGCACTGATTGGATTGAGGATATGACTTCGTGCACATCTTACTCAGATTGTTAACTCCATATTGTGTTAAATAATGCACCCTCTTTTTATCCTTTTGTTAGCTGTGATTTTAAAGCTTGAATGATTTTGTTAATTCTTGCAATGAAAAAGGCTCTTGTTCCAAGTGTTGAATGCTAGATGTTGCTTTTCCAATGGTACTTCTCTTCTAAAGGGTTATGTTGCACACTGCTAAAATTCGTTTGTCCCTTTTTTTGACATTTTCTTTGTTTCCTTGTACCTTGTCTCTTTCCCTTCTACTCCACTGCATGTTCCTTCATATAATCTTTTTTTTCTGTTTTAAGTATTTATTGTATCAGTGTTATCATGGAATACAAGCATGCTCTTAAGTCTTAAATTATGCAGTACCTTTTAATTTGCTTTTAATGTCTTTTTATTAAAGTTTAAATGATATGATGTTGCTTTATTGAAATGATTTGTAAGTTAAAATGGTTATGAAAGTAAATGTAATTATAAATAGTATGATTTTGTTATGCACCTGTTGCCTTCTATAAATTAAATTGCATTTTATTTTTACATGACTAATAGCAGTAATAATGCATGCATTTAATAGTGACATAGACCCTCCCTGTAACCCTTTCTAATCCAGTGTTCTATGTGCTTAGGTAAATAATGCAACAGCACGTGTAATGACAAATAAAAAGACCGTCAACCCTTACACGAATGGTAAGTGCATGAGACCTCAGTGCTTTGTTTTAATCTCAGTGCATGTGAAACCTCACTCTTCTGCCCAATGCGGGGACTCATCTGCTCATGGATCTCATCTGCTCATGCATCTCCTTGGGCTTAGGCTTTGTCCAGCGACCTAAAACTTGATATGGCTGGGCATAAATGCCATCTGTGTAGAGCTCAGCTCCTTCACAGCCGTGTGGGCGTAGCATGCATCATTTTGCCTGATTGGAATCAGAGTGTTTAACCACAGTGGCTTTCGAATAGGAAAATGTATCTGATAGGAAAGCGCTATTCTTTTCTAGCTTTGCGTAGTGTTAATGTTGCGACGAATTAACTAATCAGAGGATTCAGTTTTGCTCAGATGATGGAGGTAGGGAGACCATTAAGAAGAATGTCTCTGTCAAGCATGAGGTACTACTTAGTACCAAGACATGCATCTAGTCAAAGATAATTATCTGTGTCTTCCTTACGCAATTGGTTAGTAATTGGGTGCTGCTTCCACCTTTTTTCCCTTGAAAAATCTTAATTCCAAGCTATCTAAAAAATTTCATTCTAACACTGACCTAAGTTGGTATAATGTTGTACAGAAATTATAGAAGAATAATTGAAAGGTTTCCGCAGGTAGCTTAGACTCTTCCCTTTTTTGAAATACAAAGGATCTTATTTTCTGTATGTGAAGACCTGTTAGTGAGATTTTCCTAAAATCCAGGGCGTATTTTTTAATGAAAGAATCATAAATTTTTATGGCTTTATTTTTTAATGAAAGAATCATAATTTTTCCTACCACAGTAAACTCTTCAGCAGGGTCTGTTGTTGATAGGACAAGGGGTAATGGTTTTAAAATAGAAGGAAACGGATACCAACTGGAGATAAGGAAAAAATTTTTTACACTGAGGGTTGTAGAACACTGGCCCAGGTTGCCCAGAGAGGTGCTGGATGCTGCATCCCTGGAAATATTCAAGGACAGGTTGGATGGGGCTCTGAGCAACCTGCTGTCGTTGGAGATGTCCCTGCTCAGTGCAGGGGGGTTGGACGATGACTCTGAAATTCCTCATGCTTTCTTAGAAACTGTTTTTTTTTTTTCCCCCTCATTTTATATAGAAATGTTGAACTTGGCAAATGATGCAGATGGGAAAATCACCTTTGTTTTTACTGGCTTTAAAACGTCTCAGTGAATCTAGCTAAAGAGACACGAGGCTTGACTGGATCACACAAGAAGACTTTGTTGCAATGAGGAACTGCGTTAACTATATGCATATGACATTATGAACTTTGCTATACTGTCATGATAAAAGGATAAAAGTAGTTTCGTTATAAATGATGATATATATTCTGTATTCATATTATCCTGAGGCTACAAAACTGTTAATTAGCAAATAACATGTTACGTGTCAGCACATCCAGTGCTGAAGGAAGGGAATGCTGGAGACCGAGATGTGAGATTTTCAGGAAACTGGTTTTAGCAGATGTTCACCTCTGTGTCCTGAACTGCAGGGTTATGTAGGTCATACGTTATCATTTATTAATATCCAAAACCAGAATGTTTAAAATCTGCTGTTGTTTACCACTTGTTGTTTTGTGTCATTTTCTATCCTTTTCCATCTAGATCTTACCACAAGTACAAAACACCCTGTTTTAGTGCATAACAGTTGGCATTTATGTTTATGAACCCATACATCCAAGATGTTGCATGCACCTTTGTTTTTTCAAAACTTTAATGTCTGGGATCTCCTCAGGTAAATACACAAGGAGAACCATGTTCTTCTTGTGTAATCATTACAAGTGACAAGGAATGAAGTGTAGACGTGCAAGGTGCTTAATTTAGTTTAATCAGCGCTTCTAATATTAGTCATCCTGACGTTGTATGCTTCTAGTTCTTTGTCATTTTGTCAGGAATTAACCTGTGCTAGAGCTGATTATTTAAGGTTATTGTTATCTGATGTAAAGGTCTCATCTTTTAAATGAAATATAAGGCTAGTTTTTCTGTGTTCTTCTGCAAGCATATTGACATTTGCAAGATAATTCTGATGCAGATAGCCGGAATTGTTTTGTTTCCACATGCCTGTCTCTTCCAAACCAATTGTTTTTTAATATGTGGCTTTATTTTTCAAGGAGGATGTGGTAACTGATATGGCAAGTATTCAAAACATAGTTGAGGCACATGTGTTAGATGAAAACATCAGGCACTAATGTTTATTGTAGCTTAAAAATAAGATACGCTCTTGTCTTTCATTCCTGATAATTGCTGATGTTTGATAACGGGGCTTGAAGCACAAAAACCTAGACTTATTCTTAATATATGCAGTTTCATTCAAATAAGCGATTTATTTTTGTGTCCTAAATGGTTTTTGAAATAAGTGTGCTTTCCACTGACTTTTGACAATTCCTGAAATGAGCAGTCCATAAAAGCTGGGAGTTGCTAGGAGAATTGTTTTTGTCTTGTTATCATACAAGATGATTTTGCTGGTTGACCTTGTGTGCTTTCGAGATAGCGCTGCCTTTTCTCTGCACATAAATTCAGTGTCGGGAGTTGTCCTTGTTGGCAAAAGTATTTTGGAGATGTTTTTAGATGTTCCAGCCTATCCTGTTCACAGTTACACTTTCTCCGAGTGCCCATACTGCGAGCCAGGCTGCTCATCCGAGCGTTGTAGGGAACAGAGAATTATGTGCAAGTAGAGTGAGAGAACGGCAGCAATGAATGGGGAACGTGAAACAGAGGTCAGGAGAGGGTTACAAAGGTTTTAAAGTGTATACTTACAGTGTCTCAAAATAAATCCTCTCTGCTTTGCTGTGCCCCACTTTCTACCCAAGGCTGCTAGGGGGGTTTTGGGGCAGGCAGGTTGGTTGTTTCCTTGTTTGGTGTTTAAACTTTGAGCTTCTACGGTTTCAACTGGAGGAGGAGATTAATCCTGTGACAGTAAGAAACATGCACAAAATGACACCGGCTGCTGAAGCAGGGTTCCTTGGCAGCCGCTCGCTCGGGTACATCAACGCCTCTCACAGCCAATTAAGCCACACAGCCAAGGGCCAGCTCGCTGGTAGCTGACAAGATAAAGTTAGGTTTAATTACTGTTATTTTCATGATGAGTGAAGTATTTCCTGTATCAACTTCGAAAGTTAGATGAGACAGCCATCACCGTGAGGGAGGGAAGGAACTGAAAGATGAGAGTGGCTTTCAACTTTGGAGAGAAATCTGCGTCTTCCAAGATTTTTTTTCTTTCTCTCAGACAAATTGTGTCACTGTTAGCGTAACTGAGAAGCTCAGAGGTGTCTGTCAGTTTCTTTGACTGCAAAAGCTGGCAGATCTGAAATTCAGTCCAGTCTTTCATTTTGGATTGTGTTGATCAGTGGTCTTTTGAGGAAATAAAAAATATCAAATATTCACTAAGCTATAAAAAGTTCCTTTTTTTTTTTTTTTACTGAAAGGCTCAGTATTTTTATGATTTTCTGTCAGACAAAATTTGGCTAAGAGTATTTGTTATACTGTGATGTTCCTAAATAGTACGGAAAATTGAAAGGTCAGGTAAAAATCCTGTGATATTTTCAGAAGAAAAGCCATTTCAGTCCTCCTTGGTTGGCTGTTTTTCTGCTTCTGTAATTGTATTTTTGGTACATATAGCACCGGCAGTTACTTCTGCAGAGCAGGTTGCATGCAGTGCTGCTCTTCACTCTGTTTAAACTGAGTAACAAGCTGCGTCTCAAAGACACCCCTCAACACTGTTAATTACTGGTAAATTGTTACTGTGCATCAGATAGAGATAGCAGTATTTTTATGGGTAGGAATAGTTTTGTTTTGTGTTATTTTCTGTCATTACACTTGTTCAGTTTAATAATGCATTATGGTTTTATGGTCTTCTACTGTGTTTTTGCATTGCATTGTATGGCCAAGGCAGAAACAAGCCTTAATACAGATTGCACTTAAATTCTTCTGATCTTGGCTCTTCTGATTTGGAAGAGCCTTGTTGTCCCTGTCTTGACTGTATTTTATTTCCAGCAGCATAGTTACAGGATCTATTTTAAGTACCATAGTTCTTTAATTTAAAAGCTGCTTTTTCACAGGTTTGTTTTTTTTTTCTGTAATCCCTTTTACAAATCGTGCTTCCCACACCTCTGATTCAAATGTGCTTTTGGAAAACCCCTAATTTTTCAGTCACAGTACTTCAACTCATTGTTCAAACACTTAAAATATATTAAAAAAAAAAAGAAAAAAGAAAAGAATGTGGGTGGGGGGATGTTCTGTGGAGTTTGGAGTGAAGTGGGAGTGGATCACCCTGTGGCTGAGCAAAACACCGTAATGATCAGCACTTCACCACAGCTGAGAACTAATGAGTTTGCCAGTGTTTTCTCCTGCTATTTACTTATCCCTTCAGTTCCTTCAGCACTGTTCTTTGGCATCCCGTATGCTTTGGACACAGGTCCTGCTTCAGCAGCGAGCCTGTGCACTCCAGGCTTGCCTGGAAACACTGCGTCGGGTGTAAGGATGTGACAGGAATCCTTTGGGGTTTGGGCAGAGTACACGAGACAGAATATCTGTTGGTTCTGTGCTTTGGTTTCCTGCCAGCTGTGGGAGGAAACACGCCTCTACAAAGGCATGGCTGCATTTGTAGCACTTAAGAGCTTTGCAGAATGTGACTGCAGCCTTTTCTTACATGCTGACTGCTGTGTAGCACTATGCTGGCAGCATTTCTGAGCTGTAGACACAGGAGGTACAGTCACTTTTGGTACGTGCCCATAGCTGTCCTGTTTCTTTGCAGACAGTCTGATGTACAAATGCAAATGGGAAAAAAAAAAAAAGTCTCTGGCGTTGGACTGAGATCCCACAGTGAGCAAACCTCTTTCATGTCACAATAGACGTTTCCATCCAGTGTCTACACTTTCATTTTTTCCCAGAGCCAAACCAAGATGCTCAGGTTGTTTGATTGCTTTTTAACCTGCACTAACCCATGCCTATCAGAAACATTGATGTCCAGTGAACGAGCTGTGTTGGCCTCTCTGGTTTGTAACGGGAGAGTTAAAGCGATGAAAAAGAACTGATTTGCTCTGGTGCTACATGATATAGAGACACTTGAATGAGTTCTGACTTAATTCCGTAATTTAAGGGAGTAAGTCCATGTCAATTGTGCATTCACCTGGTAATTTACTTCAGTACTACATGTCCAGAAGATGCCTTGTTTCATTACCTATTTCCATACTTCAGAGTCTGATATTAAAGACCAGTAATCTAGGATGCCTACAAAACTTCCATTAGAATGACCTTTTTTGAAGATATTTTATATCTGTACCTCTATACAAAAATAAAAATAAAAAATCATTATTATCCTTAATGAAATATTAACTCCATTATGTTTTTATGTTTACTACAGGCTGGAAATTAAATCCAGTTGTTGGTGCAGTTTATAGTCCAGAATTCTATGCAGGTAAGGATTATATAGTTGTCCATGTCATATTTTATTTTAGTATTCTTTATAACATACAAAAGTATAGAATATGCATTTGGTGTGAGGCTTGGTTTCTTTCTTTGATTCACGTTATCGACAAGTCATTTACGGATTTGTGATGCAGGATTTTAAGTTACCTGGACATACAGAAGGTTATATAGAAGATATGTGAATACCTTTTTATTAGAAAGTATATGGTTTAAGAAGAAATGTACTGCAATATCCCAGTCTTACATGAGATTTTATTTTATTTATGTTTTGTTTTATTTTATATTTCAGTACGGTCACTATTCTCCAGGAATTATTTAAGCCCAGTGAGCAGCAGCAACAAAAAAAACCCGCTATCAAT
>NC_141570.1:16112500-16185000 GCF_036417535.1 Chlamydotis macqueenii
CTTGAAGATAACGGTAAACAGTAGGACCAGTGACATGATTGTTATAGCTCTGCTTTTTTTCTGAGTGTACACTTCTGTAAAATAAAACCTTTATTTAGGAAACACATGACAGGTAGAAGTGGAGACTAAGATGCATAGCAGATGCTCAACAGACACTATGTAAGTGAAGTATTACTTGAGGACTGGAAAATACTATATATTTACAAAACAGTGTAGATTTTTCTTCCCGAGTAGCCCTTCTAAGATGGTTCTGACTTTGAAATGCACATTCTATGGTAAATTAGAATGCTCCAGAAATATGGCCATTTCATGTGGTAGCATTAATATGGATTTCCAGTGATGTGTTCATGAAGTGCGATTTTAAGACTGCTGTTGTCATTCCAAGGCCTAGCAAGTCTCCCTAATGGCTGCTGACTGTGGACAGGCCGGTGGCCTGGCTAATTGGCACATCTCCTGCCTTTCCCACAGGTCTGCTGGGAAGTCCTAAAATGACATTTCATAGAAAATGAAAGGATGGTGATTTGTTTCATTTATCATTTTCAGCATTTCACAGAATTCTACTTTTCCATATATCATAATTGGTAGCTTTTTTTTTTAAATTGGCTTATGTCCACATAGTCTCCTTCTAGTAAATAAAAAAAAGATACTATTTATGGTGCTTTTCCTCCTTATGAGACAGAAATCCTTAATGAACTTACCATTTCCATTTCAGCTTATCTTTTCCAGTAAACTTTTTATCAAGTTCTTAGGCAGGTCCTAATGAGGAAATTTTTAAGAAGCACAATGTGGTTCGTCTCACAAAGTCTTCATGTAAACTGAGAAAAAGCTTCCATTTATTTCCATATCCAATTTTAAATCCATCCCATAATGACCCATAGTTTTGCTATGTTAAGCTAGAGTCTGGTATCTTCCCCCATACACTCATCTATGGCTGGCAAAATACAGATGTGCAGTTTAGTTTCTTTACAAGGAGTACTCCGGTACGTTCTTATAAGTTGTTACATTTTTTATTTCTGTGGTTTGTTATAATATTGTTTTTTACTTGCTTATTTATTTTTATGTAGTGTATATTTTATCCGTAACACTTAGCCTTCCTTTCAGCCTTAGGCAGTCTGAAACCTAAGTTCCATGTTGTCCCTTTCAGTTATTGCAGATTTTATTTTTTTTTTTAACTCATTTGGTTTTTCTGAATGATGAATGTTTAAGCAATCTCCTGCACTCTCCTTAATGGAATGTAGAATATTGTTGCACCCGTATTACTACAACAGATCAGTCCTTTAAAGCAGATAGCTTGAGACACAGTAAGGCCATTTTAGAAGACTTTGTCCTTGTAAGTGACAGAAAATATATTTTAGGGCATATACCTGTTTGAGAGGCTTCTTTTTGACAGTTCCAGTATGCAAGGTGGGGGAAAAGATGTTACAGAAGTTACCTGGAAATCTAGTGAGTGTTCTTTTAGAGAACAGTTGATCTCAGTGACGCACAGGAGAAAATATTCTTCTCTAGTCATAACCAACAAACAAAAAAAATTCAAAATTGAGTTTGAGAGTGGAGACAGAAAGGACTTAAGATTAGTGAAGAAGAACCATTAGAACAAGTTGTGGAGCACAGCTCAATGACAACTAATAGAGATCCCATTCTCCTTTTACTTAAGCAACTAATTATGTATTATTTTTCCTGAATCATCATGAAGCGCTAGAAGTTTTTTTTAAAACTAGTTTCAAGAGTCATCTTATGTAGCTGAGTAGTTGTATTAACTTTATAAATAATCTTAACCCAGTGAGGACTACTGTAGGCACCCAATTTCTTGGGCAGTTAGTAGTTATCATTCCAAGGTGGCTTGGAAATTTTTTCCCATCAGTTAAAATGGAAGAAGGAGGAAGAGCTTGTGCTTTTGACTCTTTTATGTGCCCTCACAAGACAGAGAAGTTTTGCATGCCTGGAGCTTTTTGGCATGTTGTGGATTTGTAAGCTAGAAGTATTATTCAGGAAGCAAATTTTGTAACAAACTTCGTTTTATAAATTTGCTTAAAACTTTGAAATATGATGTTATATAAAATTAAGAAGTTAAGAATATACCACAGTACTATATATGAAAGCATAAATTTAAATAAGAGGAATACAGAGGAAGAGAGGATTCCTTCGTGTTTGCTAACACTAATTCTCTTTGTTCATGTCTTAAAGCATCTGTTTCTTGAGTGTCAGAGCACCTGGGATTCATTTCATTTTTCTAGTGTTTCTCTTTGAATTTAAATGACTCTTGCATAAGCTCAGCAAATACCCTGGAAACACTTCTCAGTGAAGGTGTTTGGAGTTTTTGAAGCTGAACTATATGCTTGCACAGCAATTCTAATCCTAGGGTAAAATTTCACTGTACCATATCTGTAAAGCATAATTTTGGTGAAAATTGGCTGTCTGTCACTGGATGAATGATTTTACAAATTGATTACATACACTTAGATTTGAACTTAACCGTTGACTAAGCAGATTTTCCTAAATATAAACATATTCTCAGTATTGTTAGCCAAACAGTTAAGCAATTTCCTAACTAAAGAAAAATTAAATAGTTTTTGTTTAATATTCCATCTGTTATATATAGATGCTCCTTTTCAAAGCATAAAACAAAGCTGTAACTGTTGATTCAAAAATGAGAGTGTTAAAGTACCGTCATACAAATGATGACATCCCAGTTAGACTAACACCACTGATGACAGCTTATGCATTTTGAAAAGTTCTGTGGAGTTGTCACAAGCCATTGTAGTGGAAGTACCAGTTTATGAAAGATTAATAAAGCCAGTAGAAAAAAATGAATTCAGCATCTGTACTAGCTATCTACTCAATAAAATCTTCAAGAATTAATTATACTTTATGCTACATTATAATGAGTTTTTCGTTAAAATGTGTATCATGGAAACTAAACAAGGATTATTTAGAGAATAATGCCAATAACTAATTTTTTGAAAGATAAATTCACTTCATTGATTACACATGTAAATCTGGAGCAAGGTTAATCAACCTGTAGTTGTCATTGTGTCGAAGTCTGCACATTTTAAAGAGAAAATCATAGATACTGTCAGTATTGCTCTTTTAAAGATGTTCCTTCTGTTTGGATGTATGTTTAATTAACACAGTATACACTTAGGCTTTGATACTGTTCCTGTGTGATCTCTGAAAGAAACTCCATACTGAAGAATTATTTTATTAGCTGTTCTGGGCTCGAAAAAAAAGGTGTAGAAATCAAGTAATACATAGAGAAATTGAAAAAGTCTAAATAGGTATTGTAAGGAAGGAAGTAGGCAAAAGTTCTCTAGCCTCTGTTCCTCCTTGTATGTTTTTTACAAAGGAGTAAGGTGCCTGCCTTCATTCTGAGATCTGGAATTAAAAAAAAACCCCTACTTATCCCTTTGAACTACTAGGTAATAAATTTCCTCGGTGGTAGTTCTGCCAGGTAGCACTTATGCAAATTTCTTGTTTTCTTTAAGTAAACTTGGTCCTTTTATAATGTCTGACCCAAAGTCAAAGCAATGTCTATGAGTTAGGCTTGGAATGATGAATTCATTTGCGTGAGGAAATCTGAATTCTACTTTAACACGTTTTGTGAGTCGGGGGATAAATACAGGAGCAGGTATCATCATAATTAAACATGTGGTTGTGACTGCACCTTGATTTAGTACCTTGTTCTAGCACAAAACACCACGTGCATTAAAAGTACATTGTAGTTAGCTTACGGAAGGGAAATCCACAGACCATTATTAAATGTACAGAAGCTGCTTTGGGTTTAGGAAGTCCTTGAGCTGCAAATGGTTGGAAACTAGGTTAACACCTGTAAGAAGAGTATCGTGCTTGCTATCATCTTGTACTTTACCTTAGGTGCACACTTTTGCTGATTTTAATTTTTTTTTTTTTTTTAGTTAAATCTAACATGTCAAAATGTTAAGCAAATGACAGCAAGACAACTGAGACTATAGGAGCAATATGGAGGTCATATTGTTATATTAGTCAGTGGCCACCCAGTTAAACTATTTGGATTCCATCTTGACATTAAGTTTTGAAGTGGAATGATCTGTTCAGCTCAGTTGTCAACTAGTCGAGTAGTCCCGCTCATCTCGGATACATACCTTTGTTTAGTTTAAGGTTGCTGTTGTTTGAAGCAGCATTTTTCTGTAGTCCTCCTCTTTTCCCTAGTGAGGTGATATGATACATTTGAGCAGCCCCCACACAGATCTAGCATAATCATTGTGGAATGCAGTGGTGATCATACTCTAACATAGACATTTCATACCCATCAAATAAGATTTTTGACACTAGACCAGACACTTCTTAATAAAATCATAGAAATGTGGATTGGAACTGACTTGTGGAGGTCGTGCAGTACAGCTTTCTTTTTGAAGAACTAACACCAGGGCTAGATCATGTGAGCCATGTATTTGTGTGTATCTACAAAGTCAGAGATTTATGATCTTCTTTGGGTAACTCTTTCCAGTACTGCACTGCCCTACTAATGAAAAACATTTTTCTTATGTCCAACCTAAATCTCCCAAGCTACAGTTGGTGGCCATTGAACTTGTTTATTATAATCTGCTACCATTCCAATGAGATTTTGGCTCCACCATCTTTGTAACTTTTCTTCAAGTAGAGAAATCTATGAGATTGCCTTTTAACTTCCTCTTTGCCAGACTAATCGAGTTCATTTCCCTCAACCTTTCTTTACAGGGCACGAGCTCTAAACCACCGCCCATCTTGGTTTCAATCCAACATATCCACTCCAGTTTCTCTACGTTTCAGTGGAACTGGGGTGGCAGTAGGTTTAAAAACTGGATGCAGTATTCCTGTGGCAGTCTTGTTGGCATGAAGTTTTTATATATTGGGGGGAATAACAACAGCTCTCGGTCTGCTGGCCATGTTTCCATGTTTCTCTTCTTTTCACCTAGTATACAGTTTGCCTTGTTTGTTTAAATGTTACATTAATAAAACAAAAGAAAGCATTCTGATCAAGCAGGAGCTGTGCTGTCCTTCCTTCATTATTACATTGCTTCTAACTTCTTGGGTGTTTGTTCAAATGTTTCTTATTGTGGATACAATTGATCAATTTTTAAAGGGCGAGTAAGAAAGCTGAGTGCTGTGCTTTATTCACAAAGAAAATCTTTTGAGGAACAATAATGCTTGAACTTCTCTTATTTAAATACGTCATTCTGGTGGCTAAAAAGGAAATATGTTCTGTGGCTTCCTGATTAGTGACAGACCAAAAAAAAAATTAAATATGGTGGCAGCCTAAAACTGTCTAATTATAAATATTATACTGAGATATTTTCTTTCCACAACTGTCGCCCTGGTCTCCTGTTGTTAACACATCAGTTTGCAGCATTAGTGTGGTTTTTAAGCAAATCTGAAAATTATCTCCGCTTGCCACATGCTGGGTTGGGGTTTGCAGAGCAGGTTTAGTACACGCAAAATAGATTCTGTTTGCAAGAAACTGCCCTGGGAGCTGTACTGTGGAGGCTCCCCGTGCACACCGAGTGTCAGATGTCACGCAGATTGGCTTTTGGACAGTTTTGGACCATGTGTGCTGGGGTTGGCTGCTTCAGGGGACAAGGCTAAACCTGGTCCAGAGTAAACTCTCCAGACTGTGGATGAGGTAGATTTAGAGGCTGGATGTAAAACCAGCTGGTTTATAGCTACTGTCTCACCAGTTGCATGACAAGAGAGGTCAGCTTGGGTGTGCAGTGCATGGACTTGAGGTCTAGACTAGAGTACGCATGGTGGTTGTCTGATAGAATAAAACTGAGACTGTAATTTAGATAGCAGCTATGGATGTATGTAAAAAGCAATGACTTAAGAATCTCTCAGAGGAAAATTTAAGACAAACTGCAAGGTCACCGCTAAAATACTTGTTTGTTCAGGACTGGGTGGGATATTTGCAATGCTGAGTAAGTTAATAGCAGTTATGCAGAGGAATAAATTCCTCTGATTAGAAGAATAACAAAGTTAGGAATATCCATGTGTTAGGATGGACAGTCAGGCAGACAAACTATTCCAAAATGTAAAGTAATAAAATAATATATGAAATAAAAATTTAATACAGTTAAGTGGAATGGAAAACAACTCTGTGTTAAACTATGACTAATCTGTAATTTAATGCTAAAGCAGTTTAAGATTATGTTGAATTGTATTCAAAACGTTTAGCTAATGTTTTCTGTTTCATCTTCTGCATTTTGTTTCCATTTTGGGCACTGGATAACACAATCGCCAATATGCTTGCATTGTAATTGCATTTCATAATACTTATTAAGAGTACATTTCAAAATAGTGAGTTTTCATTCATTTACTCATTTGTGGAGGTAGCTGAATGAAGCTGTGCTTTACAGTGCTACACAATCTGTCAGTTTGGTGGTCAGATTTTCTTTGTGAAAGTTGTTTTGGGGAATCTACAAGCATAGACCTACATCTAGTAGAAGTGAATGTTTTAGTGTGGAAACATTGCATTATCATTTTTGTAATGTTTTTTCATGCTTCTGGAATCTGAATGGGCTAGGGAGGAAATAGTCTAACTAAAGGCAGGATTATGCATGATGATTCAATTTTTGCTCTTTTATATTTTCAACTTGTCATTCAGAAGATAATTTTATTTGTAAGTTAAAACCAACATCCATTGGGGTAAGCAAATAGAACTGAGGGATTAGTGATTTGCATCTCTGCATCTAATTGCATTAGATTTGCATCTCTGTCTTATTGATTTACTGAAATAGGTAATTTACACAGAAAATAGTGTCTTGACACAATATGAGAGGATAAAATATAAACACATCTACTTGTAATCCCCCCAGGGCCATGGTGAAACTGTAGTGTTTGTGTTTGAACAGAAAGGCTCTGGTTCCATTTATTCTGTGATTCTATTCATATTGCAGTCTTTATTCATCAGCAGATGTATGGGTATGACCCATTTCAGTTAGCAGCAGAATATAAATGGATTTTTTTATGTTTTCAAGTATCCTATTTCAAGAATAGGATAATAACAGCGCAGAGTTTATATTTATAGTTCAGAATTTCTCTCATGTTTGTTTCTTGAAGTTACAAATTAACCAGCATCAGGAACCAAGCGTAACCATTGTTTACATAGATTTTAGCCTGCTAGGAGGACCTAGAAAGATTAGGAATAAAGATTTTATTTTCAGAGGCCCTGAACAATTTCAGTGGGACACATCTCCCAGTGTAAGATAATGGCAGTGAATATCGCTGAATAACTATTTGTTTGTATCTATAGCCCAGAGTAAACATATTTTGTATGTTTAGGAAGGAAAAGCTGCAGTTATGGGCAATACTGACAGTACCACTTCATTTTTTTTTTCTTTTCTTTTTTTTTTTTTTTTTTTTTTTTTTTTTTTACATGATTACATAGTGCATTTCCAGTTTTAGATTTTTGGTGACAGTATGTGAATAAGGAGTTACACTTGGATGCCAATGATAAAAACTCACTAGCAAGCACAAGTAAACTCTTTAGGCTTGTTATGTGTTGTGGTACAAGCAGCAGTTGAGTTTGTGTGACACAGTTTTCAGTTAAAAGACAAGGAAAGGAATGTCTGTGGCTGATAAATAATTTTAAAATTATATTTGTAAAGGACAGTTTATTGCAACTGTTTTGCACCGTGAATGGAAATATGACATAAATTGTTCCTGTGTAATACAGCCCATCTGCGGTAAGGTTGGCATGCTGATGAGAACCAGGTCAGTCACACCGTGGGGGGTTTTGGGCTGGCGTTACAGTGCCCCATACCAGTGGTACCATGGCACAGACTGAAGTTGCCACTAAAAAACAGTGATTATGCTGTGCTGCATTGTCGAGTTATACCAGAGCTGCAGGCTTTGTTGCTCGTCCAATTTTCACTTACATGATATGAAGACCTACCAATCCCAGTACGCGACTTAATATACTGGACACTGAATATATATAAATGGGGAGAGAGGTCTGTGTCCCAAAGGTCTGTAAAGATAGGACCAGCAAAGAATAACTGGAAGGATGGCTTACAGATTGTGCCTGTTGTAACAGGCATTGCTGTTCCCCGAGTCATTGCCTAAGTTCACTGGGTGTTTTGGTGACATGTGAAGAGAAGTGATAATAAAGAAAAGTGCACTATGCTTAGGAAAGTGATGGAAGGAAAATTGGTACTTTAAGTAGAATTTTTCAATAAAGGGATCCCATAAAATACCTCCAGCACTCCAGTAATTTTTTTTTCTTCTTCCTCCTGTTTTTAATAACTTATGTGAGGTTATGTGTGGGTCAGGGACTTACTACATAAGTATAAGTGTAGAAAGTATACACAGGTTATTCAATAATTGAATGTATTTCAGGTTTGCTGTTAGAAGGTAATATAGATACTGATTTGGGCTTACAGAAATCACATTTGGACATTGACTACTTTAGATTCTCCTCCCTACCATGCAATTATCCTGTTTAAGTGAAACTCCATATATAATTTTAAGGGAATTAAATATAGGTTTTGTTTGTTTTCTTAACATATTAGAAGAAAGGAGGTGTGGGGTTTTTTTGGATGATGCTGCTTTATTCCTTGTTAATAATGGATGAAAAAACTCAGTGTCAACACATCCATCCATGAACGGTTCAGTATTATTCCATTTATAAAAAGATTCCAAATAATTGAAGACACTCAAGAAGCACTCTTTCTGGAATTAACAGCATATTTAAACACATACTGAGGCCGTGGAGTTTGACTACAGATAATTAAGGGCTAAGAGAATACTTAAACTATTATATATTCAAGATACTCTCTTTAAATTCCCTAGTCAAATGAGACAATAGAAGCTAACATACGATATTTTTGTGCAACAAAATGGCACTCTTAGATGTTTCTGATCCATTTCTGTGACACATTTTGAAATAACCCATCATAGAACAATATTTCAGACTGGAACAAAGATAATGCTATTTCTGCCTGGAAAGGCCAATATTAAATTACACTTTTAGAGCAGCAAATCAAGAGCAGACATGGAATTTTTATGAGGATCTTTGATATACTAGTAAATCTCCTGAATTGTTCATGAGACATGCAGCCTTATAGTTTTCTTCATGTGTTATATACAGAAGAGGAATTAGTTATATAGAAATAATAGTTATTGCGGAAGACACAAAGAAAAACAGTGATCAGAATGTCTAAGAGAAGATGGGCTATGTAATGTCCAGCTGTACTGGGAGAAAGGCAAAATGAAATAGCAATCACTAAATTTAATAAATAATGCAACTTCTAGATTAGATTAATAAAATAACAGTTTTATAATAATATCAACAAAATGGGACACAAATATTTTTAGCTTTTTTTTTTTTTTTTTTCACTTTTTCCTGTAGGTTTGTTTGTATTTTTTTTTTTGGCGAATAGTGTTATAGAATGTATGAACTGACTTGCCGAAAGCGGTAAGAGACTTTTATCGGGAACACAGTAGAATGAACATGTATAAGGAAGAGCTGCTGTACCTGGTAAGCTAAGTGCACAATGCGTTAGAGTGATACAGTCTTCACTAAATCTCCTTCTGTGTAGTAACTTCCTTAGTTCCTATATTACAAACTCTCATTTTGCCTACCTGTGCGCCAGCACCCAGTGTAGACCAGCCCTGGGTATTGACTTGATTAATTTCTGCCACTGAAAATGCTTATGTGATCACTTGCTTGTTATGATGGAGGTAGTCGTACCTTGTACAGAACTCAGTTCCGCTGTCCTCTTCAGAGCTTTCAGAAGAGCTTTTGATGAAGCCAGGTTTTAGGATTCCCAGAGTGAAAGTAGGAAATCAGTTTTTCCCTTTGGCTTACTTAGTAACTTGCTGGGATTTAGCTGTGGAATGTAACAGAGTGCTACGGTGCAAGTTCTGTCCTCTTCCCTTTTGTAAATCCCCCAAAATCCTGGGGGAATAAATAACAGCATGGTAAGTTGGAAACTTTTTGTCTGCGAGCAAAGGCCGTCTGTACTGGGAGGTGATGCATTGTAAACTCGGTTTCTCAGTAACGGTGTGTCGACGTCATACAGTGCTGGCAGTGAAGGTTTCTACGAGTTTCATCTCCTTCCTGTGACAGGAGGGAGCTATTCCCATGATCAAGGCCTTGCAACTCTATTAATTTTACATCAGCAGCACAATATTAACTAGTGATATTAATTTTTTTCGGCTGAAAATATTTCAATTTCTCTTCCACAAAGGATGCTATAAGAGATTCCAACTAGTCATGCAAATGCTTTTAAACTTCTTCCAGATCTTCACTTCTAAGTGGTCTGTAGTGCTGGCTACACGGTGGCTACAGTTAGGCCCAAAAGCTATTTTTAACAGAAGTGGTTTAAAATCCTTTATAACTTATAGAAAGTCCTCCTGTTGTTGATCCTGGGTTCTCCTTAGCTACCTGAGTATTTCAGAAACGCAATGAACTTTGTCATATGTCAGGTATGAGCCTGTGGGTAGTCTGTGCATCATCATTTGTACATTGGGATTTCTGCTTATGCTGTGTGGATTAATTTGCTTAAATCATGTAAATAAGAACTATACAGAAGACCTTATTTTTGAAAGTATGAAAAAATTAGAAAAATACTTTTGCTCAAATATCTTGGAACCACTGGAAAGTGAATTTTTACTATTATAACAATATTAATGATTTCGCATTATTTTTCTCACAGCTTTGAATATTTTTAGAGGAATTATTTTCTCAAAATAACTGTAGTGCTTTAACAAAGGACCTAATCACACAGTACATTCTTAATCATGGACTGTAGGTGAAAGCATTGGAGGAAGAGAAGTGATGGAGTGAGTCAGGAGGGGCTTTCTGCTGATGATCTCCAGAAGTCTGTATCGCTGGTCATGTGTCTGCTGTGACCAAACAAGTGGATGCTTATATTAGGAAAAAAAAAAACAAACAACCATGTAGATTGTTATTAATGAGAAAATATCAGGCTTACGTATGCTGGTACAGAAGGCATTGCAGAATTAAAGATTAACTTTGCATGACTGTAATTTTTTTTTTAAGTTCATCAGCTCCATGATATTACTAAATTACAGTTTGAACAGAAATAGTAAGAACTTTATATTAAAATCCTCTTTCTTTTTTAAAAAAACCCCAAAACTGAAAACCAACGACTCTTTATTCTGTCATGCTCCAATTTAGTGTTCTACAGTAAAAATAATATTTATTTTTATTATGGAATTTATAGATTGTTTCAATTTTCTGAAGTTTATCCAGAAGATCTTACTGTAAATAAGTCAATCTTTCTCCAGTTGCATTAATTACAATTGAAATATTTTAAGACCGAAGGGCAGCTGAAATAATAGCTGAAATAATATTTTTTTCACTGAAGTAGATTTAAAAGTTTCATATTCTTCTAAGAAAATCTAATAATAGTGATTTAGATATTAGTATTAGTTTTGTGTAGAAACTTGAAGGCAGATTGTCAACATGTAATTAGAAAGCTCTGTGCAACAAATTAAATGCACACTAGTAGCATGGATGAAAAAAAGAATCTGTTTTGAAGTACTTTCATTAGAAATTAGAAGACTTGAGTAGGGAAAATTAGATTCATATGAGATGGAATCAGGAAAAAAATGTAAGTATGTTAGCTGCAAAGAATAGGAAAACACCTGCGGACCATGGAACAAGCAAAGTATCATCTAGAATTTACATTGGATAATATAAGTAAACTATAATCTTCAATTTCTAGAAACCTTTATATATTTACTAAATATATTTGAAGTCATTGTAGTTACATTACTCTTAAACCTTAATGAAAATTTCTGATTTTAATAATTTCTTTCCTTTCCACATTTCACTCCGCTGGATGACTGCCTCTGTGTCCTTAGCTCACTTGCATTTTCAGGCTTCCATAGTAGCACAAGTTTTGAAGCATCGATGCTGTTAAATACATCCATGCTCCAACGTACACATCCCTAGTGCCACGTGTGTTGGTAGCTCCTGTTTATCCACTAGCCTGAAAATGATGCTTGCCATGAGAATTTCAGTAGGTCAGTTAACAGTTTCCACTTGTGAATGTTTTTGGAAGACTGGGAGGGATATATATTAATATAGTTAGCTATATGCTGTCTTTAAGGCAAAAGCCATTTTTTTTTATCTTGTTTTATCTTTCAGATTAGTAGTGGATGGCTAGAAGAAAGCAAGCATCTCCAAATTCTGTTAGTTAAGGGTATGCAATTCTCTGGGAAGGTTAGAAGCATAATATTTCTTGAGATTTCCAGCGCTCACAGTCTTAGCTAAATTGTATAAATTCCAAGAATTATTTTCCTGCAGTATTTCCTCTATTTCTACTTCAAATGACAGCTGCAATCAATAATCAAAGAACTGGTTAATGACACAAATTTTTTAAAACGTTTTTTTGAAAGAACTGTGGTCTGATAAGGGAATGTTTGTTGAGAAGTGCTCTTCTGATCCTGTATGGAAACCTTGCCTACCATTTGTAATCAGTCTTATCCTTCCCAACATATTTGACTCAACTCTGCCGAGTTACATGGCTTGTATAAGTTAGTGTGCAACTTTTGAAGTCTCACAAACCTTCAAGTGAATTTAGTTTTTTTTTTGAAATTGCATGATTGACAAGTCCTGACAGCTTGAAGTACGTCAGTGTATGTATGTATCTAATTTTGTGTGTGTCTGTGCAGAACAGATGTGTCACATCCTGCTCGCCCTGGTGGGCTGTGTTCCAGAAGTGCAGAAGTTTTTTTTCCTAGTGTGAAAGTGTAGTTGTTCTACCTCTAATCAATGTTCAATATGCATTCAGCTAAGGCTGCTAAAATATAATTTTTAAAAGATGTTGAAATAGTAAGGTAATGTAAGGTGATTTTAAAGAACCTAGGAAATAATCCTATACCTCTGTCATTTCTTCAAAATGAACATGCATTGCAAAAGTATTGTTTTAAATTGATTTGGTTATTACTTTTACTTTTTCTAAAAAAAAAGTTTCATTTCTTTTACTTGGTTTTGCTCTTAATCCTGAATCCAACTTATATCTTGGAAAGTAGCTTATCTTGGAAAGTAGCATTTCTCACTTGAGAAAAAAAATACTGAAATCCTCACATGTATTAGTAAAATTTCAATTTTGCTTGCACCCGTGTTAAATTAAGTGATGTAACCAAGATCGTACTCGGCTCAACACCTGTGGTCTGATTGGTCCACTGCATTTGCTGAGCAGCCTCTCACTTCAGCCGCTGGCGGGGAGAGGAGAAGCCAGGAGCTGGGTGGTGCGGGAGGGCTGGTGGCTCCTGGCCGCAGCAGAGCTGACTCGGACGCTTCTCCTTCAGAGAGCGGGCAGGGAAGGGAAGGGAGAGTGAGCAGCTGGCGAGGGACAGGGCGCAGAAAAAAGGGTGTGTGCATTTTGGTGGATGTCTGTGCTTTGCTTTTTCCAGTGTCAAATTGTGCATGGTTATTGGGGCTCTTTCTGCTTTGAAGTCAAAGGACAAAAAGCGCCCCTGCTTTGCTGCACTGCTCCGATGATGACTTTATTTCTGTGTTGAGATAAAAATGCAGGTTTAGTTCGAGTGCTCCAAAACCAGATACCACTCTCTCTCTCTTTCTTGTAGGCAGGGTGCTGCTGTGCCAGGCAAACCAGGAGGGATCTCCCGTGTACAGTGCCCCCAGTTCACTAGTATACACATCCACAAGTAAGCTAGTGTTACGGCTCTTTCGGTTTTTTTTTGTTTTGTGACAAAAGCACATGAATGTGAATGAAGCCCCCTAAAAATGTCAAGTTTCCCAGTAGCTCTTGTTAAGGTAAATGTGGTATTTGTAAACATATGTGAGTAATGTCAACAGATAATTCAGTGGTTTTAGTTGCATCTTTATCCTCAAAGTATGTTTTATTTCTATTTAAAAAATTCACCTATATTGCCGTGTTCTGCTGCAGAAATGGTCAAAAGTTTTACAACAACACTGAGATCTTCTGAAATCCAGTACTGTTGTGCACTCTGCATTGTCTGTAGAAGATGAAGTTGTGTTTCTTTTTCCTTCCTGGTCGCAACTGTGATTTAATACACAAAAAGTCTTCTATCGTGCTGCCGTTTGATTGTGTCAGGAAGCAAATGGATGTGAAGTCTTTTTTTAAAAAACGAAAAAGACTGTGTGCAAGTGAGTATGTTGAATTATAAAAGGCTGCCCTAATAAAAACAGCAAAGACAAACGGAAATGCAGGATGCTGCCATCTGCCATTTTCTGTACAATACTTTGGAGTAGAAATGTATCCTCTGAAATTCTGAAGCAGAAGTGGAACTGATTTTTTTTCTGAGGCTGTTTTAGATTGTATTGGTGGTACCACTGATGTTCATTCTGAAATCTAGTTTGATAAGAAGCCTCCAGCGGAATAAAACAGTAATAGTTGCTCCTTGCTGAACTGGGGTGAGCAGCAGCATTTGCTATGGTTCTCAGCAGTCCTCTGTAAAGAAAATATTTTACATTGTCTGACTTAACATTATCAGATATGCTGATTGTGAAGATTGTATTGAACCTAGAATGCAATTCTACTCTTCTAAAGCTTATCTAGACTACTAAAATAATTAATTTTATTAGTTCAAACCAGGACTGAGGACAAAAGAGTTCCGTAGGGATCACCTGTACAGCCATGTAACTCTCTTACGTCAGCGGCTACGGATATCACCCCTAGAGCTGCTGCTTTTACAGTGTCAATACAGGTTCGGTTTTCAAATCAGGAGTCTACAAATGCTTATTGAACTAACAAAATATATGAAGTGTTTTAAATTGGAACTGAAGTGATCAGTTAAATCTGCATTTGCTTCCAGGTGCTCCAACAATATTCTGTACTATGTCACCTTTCCCAGGCAGTTTTTTTTTCTGATCCATCTAGTAACATAGAGATGAAATACTTACTGTATTAATCAGTGTTCCCTGTAGTATATTTTTAGTGCATTATTCCTTTTTGACTGAAATTGCCAATCTTTGACTGAAGAGTCTTTTCCTAAAAAATTATCAAAACGTTTAATTCGTCTCGCTGTTAGGGAGCTTCTTTTGGAGGAGGGAGGGCAGTGTTTGGTTTTTATTTTCTGGAAATTGCTCTAAATAAAGCCTTTCCTAAGTTTACCTGTTGCTCCTATTATCTCACTGAGTTCTATCCTAGGAAATTTATTTCTATTGCTGTTTATGTTGTACAGTATTTTCGCTATTATTAAATCCCTAGGTAGTTGTTGTATAGCTAGCGGAGCTCTATACTTCACTGTTTCCATTATGTCTCGTGAGTCAGTCCTTTTAAAAAAATCTTATTTTGCAGTGGTGCTCCTTGAATAATGATATCCTAGCAAACACCTGTTTGTTTTCAATTATGCCAAATGCATAAGTAAACAGAATTTGCCTATCTGCCTCCCACTGGGCAATGTGTAATACATAGTTTCATAACAGAGATTGCTAGTAGCCCTTGCAGTAGAAATTACCACACTTTTCTTGAATCTGTGTATTTGCAAGTTATGATTTTTCTTTTATTGTGTATGGTATTTCATATTACCAAAATGTTGTTTCCCCCACAGCGTTAAAATTCTTAATAATACAAAATTGCTACAATTGCTAATGATTGTAATTAGGTTTTTTATTTCTCCTAATTACAAAACTTTCAATGAAGATGTAAAATAGTCTAATTTCTATAAGAAATTGTACTAAGAAGTGAATAGAGATGAAGCTCGAGTTTTGTCTCATATACTTTATTATTTGAAAGATCTTCTATACTCCATTTTTATGCACATTTGTAATATTGAAATGATAACTGATAAGTCAACATTAATGTCTAGGAGACTAATATTTTTACTATTATCATTCCATGTAGACAACAGTATTGCAGCCTTCATCTTTGAATAATTTGTTAATTGTTCATTCTGTTTCTGCCAGTATTGTAACTATGTAATAGTTCAGAACAGCATACAATGCAAGAATGAAGAGGTTTTAAATCTGTAATTGTTTTATCGGAAGGGAAAGAGTCAGCTGAGATTTTTCAAGCCATCTGAGAGGCGTGGAGTTCATTGAATGCTAATGGAATTTAGGTATTTTCAGATATTTGGAAGAGGATAGTCCCCATTTTTAGACATGTTGTTGTCTTTAACTTGTCTGTTTGTATTTTGTTCCACAGTTGTATTCTATAACGAATGAAGGACTTAAGCATGGTTCTAAAATGTATTTTTCTTAATTTGGCTAGCTTTATTTCTCACTTAACTGTTTGACTTTTAATTGTATTTCTCACTAGTAGTCTCTGATGAGACTGAGCACTTTTGCCCCATATTTTGGCTAGTCAGAAGGAAGAGAGCATTTCTTGGAGCTACTCTTTCCCTTCTGGTATTTTATTTCCCCAGGATACATTTTATGTATCCTATTGTACATTTCCCAGTACGGTGATTAGTTACACCTCTGAATATGTCAGGAGATGGAAACATGGCTCTGCTTCCTTTCATCACTTCTCGCCCTTCACATAATACAGAAAGAAATGAGCTGTTTCTTCTGCAAGCAGTGGAACAAATCAGTAGCAGTAGTCTCTCATGCCTCATCTGTTCTCTTCTGCTGAAGCAGAAGATGGGACCTGGATCAGTTTTTCATTTGCACGTCTATTCTGGGAATAGACAATTCGTTATGTAGAAAGCAGTTTCGGCATGCAAATGCATTCACATCCCTTGGTGGGACAGATTATTTGTCTTACTGAGACAACGAAAGTAAGGAAGCTCATGGTCTCATCTTGGCTGCTGTAGATTCCCGTAACATCTCAAGGACAGAACAACTGATTTCAGTTAAATCCTTCATCATCATCCTATTGCAGCAAGTATTGGAAGGAGATATATCCAGAAAGTAGAGACTAGAGTACACCAGGTCCCAACCAGTAAGTAAGCATTCACTGGAAGCTTCCTGGAGGCCCATGATGTCTCACTGGAACTTAGTAAATACGGCAGTTTGGCTGCACATAACTGACAGTCTCTTTTTGCACCCACTTCTTTAGACTAATTGCTCCACAGGAAATTTTAAAATCCTGCAGAAATTTGTATCTACTGTTAAATAAGAAATATATCAAGAAAAATTTTGGAACTTTTAAAAATTGAAGCCACTTGAGAGTAGGATCCATGAGAATATTAAGACCCTGCTGGACAAAAGGAGGATTCAAAAGAAGAAAAAATTCTGTCACTGAATATCTGTTATCACCATTCTGCAAAGGACAGTGATATAGCTGGGTATGTATTGTTAAAACCAGCAAAAAATATTAATCTGAATTTGTGCAAGGACATATAAAAACTGTTTACTGCCTGTTTTCTCCTTTGTTCTATAATGTAGAAGTACCTGAAAATGTGAACGAAGTAGAAGTTTATGAGAGCCAAAACACAGGAAAGAAGGAAGACATGAAGTCATAGTATAATAGAATAATTCAGTCTGAAAGGACCAGGTTGCACAGGGCACTTTTAAGGATGGAAACTGCACAACCTTTCTGTGTCATCTGTTTCAGTGCTTTTGGATGTCCTAAGGGCAGGGGATGGAACAGGAGATGGACCTGCTGGTGGAGAACTTTCTTTGTGCTCTGGAAGAGCTAACCAACGTTCTCAGGCTCGCTGAGGACTAGCTGGTGTAGCGAGGAAGCCAGCCTAAAGATGCGCATCTCATTTTTCAAAAATTTACTGTTGTGCATAGCCAGGTCCCATGGAAGGCAATGAGAGAGAGATTAGAAATTTTAATAAAAGTTCAAAGGCAGCTAAATGTTTTTCACTCTCTGAATCAGAACTTTGATCTTTCTAACTTTTAGGCTTTATTTTAGCTCCAAGTGAAAATAAAGATAGAGTTATCAGGTATGTAACTACTAGAAGATTTTTTTGAGCATGTACTAAAGGGACAGTTCATTGGACTGAATAACCAAGGTATATGGTAAAACAGTACGTTGTTGCATGCCGTTGTTCAGAATGATGCGGGGATGAGAGCCTATATTTCCCAAATGTTTTGCATGCCCATTAAAGGAGAATTTTGCCTTGACTTCAATCAGTACATTTTAAACTGATGTTAATTTTGGCTTACATTTGCTAAATGTTGGAGTTGTTTCATCTTTAGTAAGCATGCTTATCAGTTCTAAAATATCCATGCTCTTCTTCCATACATTTTCATTTTTTACTAAAAATAAATAATTAATCTTGCGGTAAAGTATTAGAATTAAAAGAAGAAAAAAATATGAACATGCAGAAATCAGATATTAATTTATTCTATTTTATCATACTCAAGGGCAAATGAAGTTGATGGCCCATTTTTTAATTGATATATTGATTACAATTTTGTAAGAAGTGGAGGTGGAGTTCAGCAAAAAATGATTGAGGTGGTACAAATGCTTATAAATCTGTCCCACATTGTTCTTGTTCTTTAATTGTAATTGTCTGTTAAAACTTCCATCAGTTTCTGTAATTAACCTAATGGTCTAAATGAATTTCCAGATCACTGGTTATTAATTTCAATATAGAAAATGCCATTACATTGAGTTTAATTAATATAAAGTAAGTTCACAGTCCATTCTATTATTAGACTAGAATTTTACTGGTTTAACTGTTTCAGTTATGAATATTTTTCCTCTCGTTTTGTTTGTCCCATTTACGGACTTCAATTTCCATTCTCTCTTCATACTGGAATAGTATAAACCTTTTATAATTATAAAATTTAAAACTCAATGCTCTTCAAGTTCCAATCCTCAAAATATCAGTGTAGATGGTTTTTGTATTTATCATTGCAACTATTTTTAAACAGAATTCATTTGGTGCCAAATTCATAATCCCAAGATATGCCCCAGAACATCTTATTTGTCTTGATATTCCTTTCACAGAAGTACATGTGACAGATAAGCACTCACTAGAGAATACTTTTGCTTTGTGTCAGACAGATATTAAAACAATAAACTATGTTGCCCTGGGATTTTAGCCTATTGGCGACCAGAAAACAACAAGGCAAAGACGAGATGTTTTTGAAAGGTGGGAAGGCAGTTCTTTCAGAGAATTCCCTGGAAACCTTTGGTCCTGTAATATTTTTGCCGTGAAATATTTTTAATGCTTAAGTTCTTCTAAAGCAAGTCAGGAAAATACATTCAGTTAGTTCAGAGCAGACCTTAGAAATATTCCTGAATTATCTGATCCAAAATTATGTGGTTTTATGCCAGGAGAGAAGGAAAATCTATAGCAGAAGCTTAAAGTATTAATTACATGATATGTGAATTTTTGTTTTTTACATATGTTCTCTGTTAAAAACTTAGCAACACTTATGTATGACAGACACATGTTATTTAAAAAAAAAAAAAAAGAAATGTTTCCTTTGGGTGTTTTGTTTTGATTCATAGGTGGAGGATACTTCAGGACTTCATTGATATGCATGGAGTAAATAAGGAAAATACTAAATACTAAGTATAGATACCACATCCAATAGTAGGATTTAGGTAATTTGAGGATGTGTGCTATAGAAATGAAAATCAAGTAAAACTTGATATTCAACAGACATTGAATAAACCTCACTTAGAAGTAGGTTACTTGGCTTAGGAATATTAGTAAACTAATATTTAGTTTAGTATTTATTACTATTAGTACTATTAGTATTACTATTTAGTATTTATTACTATTAGTAAACCTAAACAATGCTCTGTGAAACTATTTTCATGTTTCTTGATTCAGCTTGTCCTAGTTCAGTCTAGGACAGAGTTATTTTTCACCTGAGCTGGGAGAGGAGCTGGAGCTGGTGGCCCCTGTGGCTGGGGACACAGCTGGGACAGTTACCAATTAGCCCCCAGCTGGGACAGGTTACCCAAATTGGCCCCAGGGCTGCTCCACACCCTGTGACCCCCTGCTCAGGGTATAAAGTGGGGATGGGGATGGGGCTGGGGGGCAGCTTTTGCTGCTGGGGAGGGGGCTGGGCACTGGGATCCATGGTGAGCTGGTGTGCTGTGAGTGACCTGCTTCAGTATTTTCTATTAGTGGGTTTTTGTTTGCTTGTTTTCCTGTTTTCTTTACTTCTATTGTTCTCTTAAGCTTTTTTTTTTTTTTTTTTTTTAAATCTCAACCCAGGAGTTTTGCCTTCTTTTCTTTCCCAATTCTCCTCCCTGTCCCACTGGAGGGTGGGGAGAGTAAGTGAGAGGCTGCATAGCTTGATCCTGAGCAGGGCTGAACTAGGACAAGGGTAGACATTAAAGGTTTTATTTTTCTGTGGCATTGCTAATGGACTGAAGTAAGAACTTTCACAATTCTGTTATATTCTGGGATATTTCCAGTACCAGGAAGTCTACATGGGGAAAATATAAATTTTCAGAAGGTGATCTGAAGTACACTTCTAAGCAGAATCAGTAGTGGAAATATTCAGTTTAGAAACTGTCATTCAGTTGATTTGGTCAGGTTTAATCTGTTGCAGACATGTAATTACCTGAAAACTATATTGTAATGATGATAGTCCTCTGATAGTATTATCCCGAGACTCCAAGGAACTGAAGCGTAGGTGGTCCCAGCCACTCTGTCAGATGTGAAGTTGTTAATTTTGTGTTTTGCAGCTTAGCCTGTATGATTTAGTTTCAAAAAGAGACTTTGGTGTCACTCTCCTTGCATTGTGTGGCAGTTGTTATTTAATCATGGCTCTTAAAGCCATGTTGTATACAGCAAAATTCCTCAGTCTAAATTTCGTAAATAGTAAGTGCTTCTGAGGGATTAACATTTTTAATGTCTATATGACTCTTTGTATATGCTAGTCTTTGTTTTGACACTTTTTTCCATTATGACTTGGCTTAGGTTAACTAGCTGGTTTTTTTCCTCAATCACTTCCTGCCTGAATTGTTTCCAACCCAACCGTATTCTGACAATATTCTTTTTACAGTTTAATAATTCTGTTGCGTTTTTGTAATCCTTGTGTCATCCAGACAGAACTTCCTGTCACCAGATAATTGACTTTTGTAAACATTCAAATTACTAAATTTTGTCATCTCTTTATAGTAGTGCTATTCTTCATCTATTTTTCCACAACCTTGTCCTTTTTACTTTGTCTCACAAATGGTGTTTAGCTAGATACAGGGGAATTTTTCCATTTGCTTGGAACTTTTAGATGTCCAACAACCAGGAACAGGACAAGTTATTGGTAGTTGATCATCTATATTTGAAGATTGTTCTTTAATGTAAGATCAGATGTGGCTTCTCTGAGCTCTACTGTTTCTTTTCCTTTACGACATAGTTGCTTTGTTGTTTGTTTTTACCTGTTGAGCTTTTTGTGTTTGTTAGTAATTTTTTTTTTGTGAAAATACAACTGTTCTTTGTACATCAACTATTTGTATTCTTTTAACATGACCTATGCAATACTCTTCTGTTAAGTACACCACAAGTAATTTGACCACCAGTTATAACTTTTTCATTCCATGTTGTAGGTTGACGTAATTACATAGCTATACAAAAACAATTCTCAGTTTTCTGCTCTTTTTTATTCCTCCATATCCTTCATTTTCTTGTGTGTGTTAGGAGAAGTCCCTTGTTGTCTGAGGGATTCAAGTAACTGCATATATAGTGCTGTAAAAGAAGGATGAGAGATATAGGAATTTCTGATAATTATGGGATCACCAAATGACTGAATCTCAGAATGGCTGAGGTTGGAATGAACCTCTGGAGGTCACCTTGTCCCTCCCTTCTGCTGAAGCAGTGTAATCTCAAGCAGGCTGCCGAGGACCACATCCAAACAGCTTTTGAATATATCCAAGGATGGACACTCTGCAGCCTCTCTGAGTACATGAATCAGTGCTTAGTAACACTCAAAGTGAAAAAGTTTAGGCAAAAAGATGAGACAGTTTGCAGGTTTTGGCATCAAGATTTTGCTCCAAAGGTTATAAATTTCTGGTATATAATGTATCAATATACATAGAAACAAATGGTGGTTTATTTATTGGTATATTAGAGGATATGAAAGGAGGTCAGATGATATGAGTAATTCTGTATGTGCTTAAAATAATTATAAGGAAATCTGTGTGTGAATTCGGTGTGTTGAAGTCATTCTGAAATAATAGATCAATTAGATCTGGAAACAAATTTAAAGCAAAGGTAACAAAATAGCCAGTTTTGCTGGGAAAGTTAAGTGTCTTGCTACAATTTAAAACACAAATAAGCATATTAAATAGCAGATTGCTTTTTACTGAAATATTCTATGTTTTTTGAGTACATTTTATTATATTGGTTATATAATATGGAAAAATCTTACAAATCTTATTTTTCATATGTCTGAGGATGAAAAAGGTGAAAGCAGTGGCTTAAAGCAGCTGTTCTCTCTTTGTAGAAATATTGATGTAATCTTTCACAGTCCACCTTACTATAAAAAGTTTCACCAAATTTATGTAAAATTTTGTGCTAATTTGGATTTGACTGGGAACTTAAAGCAATGGTGTTGTGTAAAGGGATTCAATTACAGTGTGCAGTGTTTTGTAAGTAACTGTCTCACATAAAAAGTTAATTAATCAGAGCTGTGTCAATTTCCCTGTGCCATGTCAATTTGCAGCAAGGTAATTAATCACTAATCGCCCAGCGTGCAGCAAACTAACGGACAATCCATGAGTCATTTATTGTTTTTTTTTTTTTTTTCCAAAATAAATGGCACGCAGAGCCATGAAGAAACACATCTTGCCTTTCATAATATTTTTATCGACAGTTTTGCATGTTATAATATACTGCAGCAACAAGCAGCTGTAGTTCAATGGAATATGAATATTAAAGAAACAAATGAGAGCAGATTTATAGGCCATTGCTTTTCTGTTATGTCAGTTTTGAGATTACACTGAGCAAATGAACAGTGAAAAATTACTCTTCCATGTGGAGAATGGTGATTAGACTTGTACATTAATTAGAGATTTTTGTTTTCCTTTTCAATGCATTTCAAATGAGAATGTCCTATAAGTAATGGTTTGTCCAAAAATGCAGATTTATTCATTCCTAAACAACAGGGTTTAATACTGACATATATTTCTGTAAAATAGTAAGGAAATAATTGTTCTTCTAATTTTAAGTATATGTTTCAAAAAATAAACAGATTGTGAATGAAAGAAATAGAAGGGACCTAGTCCTGACTGTGTTTGACATACGTAGCAGATTTCCTTTGATTTCAGTTAATTCTCAGCTGGATAATTGTCTCACAGAAGTGACAGGTGAAAAAAGAACTATTTTCAGCTTGCTGTTTTTAAACATTGTGAACTTTATAAAGATTTTTTTACTCTGAAATTTTATGAATATATATAATTTAAAAGCATTTTAATATTAATATCGCTACTAACAGAGCTTAAATTTTACTTACTTTGGACTATGCATTTAAATGCAAAAATCTGCACATATACTATTTAACGTAATTTTTATAATACTTTTAAAGAATGCCAAGTAATACTACTTACTTCTGTTATAGTGAAGTGAAAACTCACTGCACAGCATCCATCGGGATAAACTCCTGATTCTGTTCCTGAAATCTCAGATTATATCATATAGATTATTCAGCCTAGCCTTTCTCAGCATGCTACCCATTATATCTCTTTGTTTTTAATTTATTGTCCAGCACTTCTGAAGTGTTCGCTCAACAGGGATCCTCATAAACTATGGGAATAATGTCAATGTGGCTGCCTGCCTTTCTAACAGTTTAACTGTTTGGCTGCAAATTAGCTATAAACCAATTCAGACATGATGTAGCATTAGAATTCTTCACCAAAAAAAAACATTCAAAAACTTTTGATGGCAAATGACCTGACAGTTTGCTAGAAGAAGGAGAGATTAGGAGGGATGAGAGGTAGATTTGTTCATCCATTTTGATGGCACACCTTTCTTGAAGCATATGGCACTCTGATACAAATTCAACCCACAGCACAAATGCAAAGAATAATTGCCTATTAAAATGGCTGTATATTTTTATGGCTTTGATACAAAATCTGCCCCCTGTTGTTTTTTGCATCTGCTGCTCTTCCATCCATCCCAAGCTTTACAGCTTCAATACACAGTGTGTAACCCTTAAGTATTTTTTACCAAGTTATATTCCTCCTTTTGGGCACTCAAACTTTGTCCTTGTTCATTCAGGCTTTGTTTTCCAAGGCATATGTTGAGATATGGTGCCTAGAAAGTGCACCTACCTGTCATGTTTATGTAATTACAAAAAAAAAAAAAAAAGCCAATACTTCTGTTAAATGTTTTGGGAGAAATGAAGGCTTGATTAAATTTCATCTGTGAACACAAAGATTAAGTTCCTCCTCTTTTTGTCACGAACATATTTATTTTCTATGTAAAAACATTACTTACCTAATTTTTTTTCTGATATACTGACATGAATCCTGTTAATTCCAAAGACCTTTTATTTAGTTAAACGTTGCAATTTGCTGACCAGATTTAATGTTTGAGATCTAAACTGAAGTTCAATGAAAGAAATACCCTGACAGTGTTTCCATGTTTACCATCAGAAGAGAGAACCCTTTGGACAATATTCACTGTAATAATACATTTTTAAAAATTATCTTCTTAAGTATAAAAATAGAACAAATACGTTTAAAGAAGGAATCTAGCAAACATACTGTTCCTAAAAAAATTCATTTAGGCTGTAGTACAAGATAATTTTTATGCATTTTGGTGATTATATTAAGCAAAACCAAGCAATCCCACAGCATACCTTTTTCACACTTAATTTGAAAGAGTCAAACTGCAGTTCCACTGTAGGAACTTATGTTTTGTTGAGGCTGTTGCAGTTCCATTCATATTTGAGTAACTGAATGAATAACTACAGACCAGATGGGGTTATTAGATGAGAAAACAAATAGTTTCTTTCACTTCATATTTGATTATACATAGTCCTTAGAAAAGTTTGGGTTTTTTTTAAATTTCATCACCTCATATCATCAATGCGTAGATGGAGAAATCTGCATTTTCTCTGTCTCAGATCAGAAGAATGCCAGTCATTAAATTACTTTGATACATTTGAGGTACTTTTGTTTAGAAGTGGACTCAGATGCTTCTCTGCTGAGAGTCAAACACGTTTTCAACCCCATTTTAATAGCATTTTCACTGACTGAGTTTCAGTAGCTTGGCACTGAGGCACTAAGGAAGGTTGACCTGCAAACTGTAAGTCATTAAAATCTTTACTCCTCCTGGCTAGTATATTTGTTTCTTTTTGGGCTGGTTAATAGTACTTAATCCTTCTGATGGGAGAGCGCTTTTCATAAGTCCTTTCTTCAGTTCTGTTCTCATGCTGCCACTTCTGCTGGTTATTTTGGGGTAAGGATATTAAAAAGTTGGTAGCAAAATAATTTTTGTGGTTATTACATATTCCTAACCATCTGATTTCTCAGCTGGGCTGAAGTAGCATAATTTTTTTTTGCTGAACTCAGATCTAGGGTGACATGATCTTGTTGATTATTTTACCTCTAATCTTCATCTTCGTTATTACTTCCTGGAAATAGAAAGCATGTTTTCTTGATTCTCAGACTGATCCAAGTAAATTTTTTGGGATGGATATAATTGTTATATATAAACTCTACTATTAGACCTCACTTAATCACAAGGCCATGCAATGTTACTCTTCGTTCCATGTTTCTCAGGATTAGTTTCCATAGTGTCTTATCCTCTTCCTGACAGAACTGCAAATCATTGCTTTACCTTCTACTAATTGCTTCTACAAGCTTTTTTAGAGTTTTGCTTTACTCTATACATTTTATGCTTTGTGATTTTATTAAGGAGACAAGGCAAGCATAGCAAAACAATTAAATTACTTCAGGCTTTTCATTCTAACACATCCTTTGTGTTGCAGATCCTTTGAAAATGGTAGAAATCACTGTGGTGTGTGTTCTGAATTTGGTAAACACTTCTGGGTGAAGTGACTCGTCCTGCTTTCTCTATCTTCTAGCTTTTTCTCCTCTTTCATAACAGAATGCCTTTTTTGTCATTAAAAATTAATAATTTTTTTTTAAAATATTTTGTTCTTTTTACTGATTCATTGATGAGGACAGTCTGCTTTTCCTGTGACATTTCTATATAGAGAACAATTCATTGTCAAATATAGAAGGTCATAGGTATGTCTTGTAATTCTTTCCCAAATGTGACCACCATGAAGATTAAAGAGTATTTAGGATAAATGTTCAGTTATTGCAAAATATATATTTTTAAATGTCTGTGTGAAAGCTGGATTGAGTGGTACAATTTAAAGGAAAAAAAATGTTCACAAAACACTTTCAGGAGTTCCTGCTTTCACAGAGGTTTATCCTCAGAGTCTCCCATACAACTGCTGTACAATTCCAGCTGGTTTTCATCAGACCTATATTTACTCTTTTCTTCTGAAAATCAAGAGATAGGTCCATTTTTCACACACGTGTGTAGGTGTGTGGTTTATGGTGGTATTGGTGAGTTAATTTCAGTACATTTTACAGTAGGAAGATTGTCTTAGGACCCTGAGTGTTTCACTGAAAGACGACTACTTAACTGTTTTAAATATTGCTAAATGTAGATGTTAACTATAAAGAATTAATTACTGAAACAGAGCTTAGAGCAGGAGTTGCCAGACCTTGTGTTGCAAGCCCACATTGTTAGATACTTAACATTGCTTGAGCTTAGATTTTTTTTTTTTAATAGATTTGGTTTTCTTTGCTGCAGGTTTTGTTGTTCTTGTGAAAGTGTGTTTTCTATCAATATGTAGAGAACTACAGATGCACAAGAGTGTCCCTAAAGAATGCAGTTTTTAAAGCTAGCTATAGAATACTAATCTTCAGGTTTATCACTTAAGATATCCACCAGATACCAATTTTTCCTGGCCAGACTCTCGAGTCCATTTTTCCCCATTTGCTTAAGCAAACTCTTCTCATCACTGTTATGTTGGGTTTTCTACTTTTTTTTTTTAAATAATTGCAGGATTTTTTTTTTAAGGTACAGATTAAGTTTTAAATTGTTGGAGACACTTCTAGAAATGACCATTTAATATGCGGAGAGGAATAATTTTTCTAATGGAGGCAGACTACAGCTAAACATTACTCTGAAAACAAAGATAATCGTTCAGGATTAGATTAGTTCTCCGTCTAGTCCAATACCCTGTTATTTGGAAAGGAGCAAAACTGGATTTTGAAGATTGTAAGACTGGAGCTAGTGTGTACGTAGATAGTTCTTTGAATTTTCTGTCAGCTTCATACAATTTAGAGTGTTTTTGTGAACCAGAGGTGATGTCTTTTCCCTGCAGGGAAACTGTTTGTTCTTCCTTTTTAATCATATAAACTTTTAGCATCCTTAACTTCCATGGTGGCTTAATTAGACGTTGTGTGAAGAGCCACCTTTTCCCATATTTTCTCCATTATCCACAATTGTGGAGCTTTGTCATAACTCCTTCAGTCACTTCTTTTCCGTGCTGAAGAGTACTAGTCCACTTCATTCTTTCTCTTACAGAAGTAACAGACATGAATATGGTTATGATAAGTGAGCATTTAAAATTGTTTGATGTTGTGTGCGTCACCTAATTTAAGCCGAGCCAGGAAATCTCCAACCTGTGGCATTCACAAATACATTCTCTCAGGGTCAGAAGTGAACAATGATGCCGTGATGTACAGCCCTCGTGTTTTTCTCATGTATTGCTAGCTCCCATCCAGGAGACTTTATTAAAGCACTGCATCTTTTATTTTTCTGTTAGTATGGGAAGATAGTTCACTCTACTAGAGGAGCTACTGCCCAGTCTGTAGATCTTTTTACTATAATGTTTCCTTATATCTTCAGTCTGCTGAAAATTGTAATTTGCATTTTCATATGCACGTTATACTAATTTGTATGCAAGACTGTTAATGTTTACTTGGAAATGAAAAGGACAAAAGTTACATGGTCTGAGTAGTAGGTCATGATTCTAGCACTACTGCATTTACACTGTTCAATATTCAATGTCATTGCCTATGCAAAAGTGCTTGCAGCATCTGAATTTACAAGGGTATGATATCTATGTTCATTTTCCCCCAAAAATATTTTCCATGATTCTATTTCTTTAAGCCTTCTTAAATGCAGTTGATTGCAAAGTTATCAACAGTATATTGAGTTCTGTAAGTCCATCATTCTGATTTTGATACACATTTCTTTACAGGAAGAGGAATAAAAATATAGTATTTGCACTTTTAAAAACTGTTTTCATTTAATTGCATTGCCGTAGAGTTGTTTTATATTGTGTCACAGACATGTAAATCTTTACAGAATTACTGTATTACCTTTTGGTCAGTGAGAAGGACCTAGTAGTAGTAAGGCAGTAAAGGAGAAGTCACCATAGTTACAGCATTTTCCTTCATGTGTTCAGCTAGCAACATCTACAATTGTGACTTTTTAATTTTCTTTTTCATATTCAAGGCTTCTTTTAAAAAATAATGCTAAAACAGATGAAAGACAAATGTGGATTGAAATGATTTATTATATTCAGACTTGAAAAACTTACTGGTTTATACATCATTACTTCCATTTGCTTGTTTCTCATTAGGGCTTTGATAAGCAATATTTATTTCTTTTATCTCTTTATTTACATATGGAAAAAATTCAACACAGTGAAACACAACTGAAACAACATGAGTGCCAACAGAGCTGGATTTGATTTTCTCTGTCTCACTGATGAATTCCTTCCAAAAATACCTGTTCTAACATTGGCCAGAAATACATGTTCAAAGGAGAAATGAAGTAATGAAGTATTGGTTTAAAAAAATGGCAAAGAGAGTAAAGTGGAAAGTTTCCTTTCATTATTCAATTAAAAAATTTATGAAAAGAGAAATTTTGCAGATGTTTTACAGGAGGAAAAAAAAACAACCCTTTAAGTAGTACTGTATTACTGTTCAGTTTCTGTTTAAAATACTTTAAACCTTACGTGGAATGGCAATTAATGTTTACACTTAATTACAATGACAAAATAAAAATATTTGAGTTAATTTCTTTTTTTATATGTCTATTTTTTTTTCTGTTGGGTCTGAATATTATCTGAATTAATATAGATATTTCCAAGCTATGGAACACTTGGAAGGAATTATGGCAACTGTTGTGAACAAAGTACACCTCCAAAATCTGAGAAAACTCTTGCTCTGTCTGTCTTTCCCTTGGTACAAAATTAAGACCCAGTTAATAATCAACTTTTGAGCAAAAGTAAAGCTTTGTTAGGTTGGTTAAAACACTAGATAGTTTAGATCACTGCAGGACACCTGGTCTAACGTCTCACCTCCACTCAAAGCAGGGGTGAGTTTTGAAGACAGATCAAATAATGTGATGGAAATGTCTCTGGCTTTATAAATTTGAGTCTGAACTGGGTAACTTGGACCTCAACAATCTCCTGGTAGCAACGTAGGCTAAACCAGTCAATGCTATTTTTAGTAATTAGTGTCTTCTAAGAGAATCAGAACCACCTATGATCCTGCTATGCCATCTAGATTCCCAGTTTGCTGTCTCCTGCTTGTGTACAAAGATGATGTGAAAAAAGATGAGGCCTCTGGTTAAAAGACTAATAATTTACTTATTTGGCAACTCCCTCATGCATTTATAGACAAGGTTTAACATAAGCACGGACATGCTACTATGTTGCCCTTGATTTAAAACAGTAGATCAACGTGAATATTTTACTTTCCTCTTCTTTTCTTCATAGTGCCAGGATTTCCCTACCCTGCGGCGACTGCAGCCGCGGCGTACAGAGGTGCACATCTAAGAGGCCGAGGTCGCACGGTGTACAACACGTTTCGTGCAGCAGCCCCCCCTCCTCCCATTCCAGCCTACGGCGGGTAAGGAGATCGGCCTCTTTTACCTATTAGCATGAATCTCCGCAGACTACAAACCGTTTGTGACTGTGGTGCATGCCGATCGTGTCTCACCGCAGAAATCAAGGCAGCATGCAGCCAATCTCAGCGCTGGAAGTGGTGCACCTTGCACGGAGTATTGAAAAATGACTGTAATTTGTACTGCCATGGTTGGTGGCCTTAAGCATTTCACATGTCACATATTGTTATGTAAATGCTCTTAGAAACGGAATGCTTTGGAACAGAGAAATTGTTTCAGCTAAAGATACACTTTTGATGATTGCAAGCATCTGGTTATTAAGGAGGTTGGATCAAGTTAGCTTCTTTTTCTTCAGATCATCCACTGAAAGTTGTCTCTGGACCTGAAAGCTTAGTGGTGTATTTTTTAATTATTATTTTATTGCAGTTTTTCTAGTCTTTACCGTGATAGAAATCTGGGGTGCTTCTCTCAGGGCCACATGTTTTTTAGTAAGTTTGCTTAAATAGTACCTTAAGATTTCACTGTCAGTCACGTTTCCTAAAACCAAGTAGAAAACTAAGAAACAAAGGAGATTAATTCATAGTAATAATTTCTAGAAACTCAATCTGTTATTTCAGAATTTTTATTTTCCCCCCGAGGGAAAGAAGGAAGAAACAAATTCTCCTGTAGCTCTGTAAATGCTGACACAGAAAGTTACTGTATGCTTCATATAATATTTAAAAGCCCTAACATTGTCAAAAGATTTTTAGCTATTAAGAAATTGGAAAGTTTAGAAAATCAGGAAACTTAGCACATCCCAGGCCAGAATATTTATTTGTTTTGTCATAAAAATTTGAAGTAGATATGCTACTACCTCTCTATATAGCAACCATATCTTTCTGAGAAAGGATCAGGAAAGATTTGCAAAGTCTTGGAGTGAAGGTGATTGATCTCTTTCTGCCCTCCCTAAAATCCTCTTCAGCAGCTCATCTGCTCTCACTGTGGATATCCCCTTGTAAGGGAGCTGGCAGCACAAGATTGTGCTGCTGCCCAGTCCTCCTCCTTCGTTATGGTAGAGATGGATGCCCTTCACTAGTTCCCTCAGTTCCTTATGAAGCCTTTGTTCTATTAAGCCAAAAGTCATGTCTTTTTCTAGACAGGTTTGCTAATCAAGTCAGTCAGCAATTGAAATAAATTTTCAGGGATGTTTAGGACAGGCACTTGGACCATTCCTTCACATTGGGCAGTTATCACCTCAGAGAAATAAGATGTTCTAACAATGAATATAAAAATGGTGCCAAAGATGATCAGAAGGCTGGAGCACCTCTCCTATGAGGACAGGCTGAGTTCTCGCTGCTCAACCTGGAGAGGAGAAGGCTCTGGGGAGTCCTTAGGGCGTCCTTCCAGTGCCTAAAGGGGCTGATAGGGAAGACTGGGGAGAAACTCTTCAGTAGGACCTGTTGTGATAGGATGAGGGGTAATGGATTTAAACTAGAGGGAGGTAGATTTAGATTAGATATTAGGAAAAAATTCCTTACAATGAGGGTGGTGAGACACTGGCCCAGGTTGCCCAGAGAGGTGGTGGATGCCCCGTCCCTGGAAGCATTCCAGGCCAGGTTGGACGGGGTTCTGAGCAGCCTGATCTGGTTGGAGATGTCCCTGCTCCTGGCAGAGGGGTTGGAGTGGATGGCCTTTGAAGGTTTCTTCCAACCCAAACTGTTCTATGATTCTGTAATACCCTCGTTTAATACGAAGTCATAGAGCAATGTAAGAAAATACATACCAGCTGTGTGGGACAGGGTCTTCTAATTGGATAATCCTTTTTTGTTAGTATCTGCAAAATAAATAAATACTTCCAGACCAGTAAGTAACTCAAATTTACCTTACTTTAAGGTACCACTTATGGATGCTCTGTGTGTGTGCATGTGTTATATAAATGTTTATAGTGTAGTTAGTACAGTGACTCAGGAAGAAGATTTAAATTTCCAGGTGGTAATATGTGTATATCCTCATGTAATTGTATTGCTTACTTTCAGCATCTGTAGTTAGTCAGTTAGGTGTATAAGCATTGTGAACTCCTGTTGTGAGTTAATACAGACATTTTGCACTACAGTTAGGTTCAGCAGTGTATCAGAACTGAGATCCAAGAGGGCAGCTGAGAACTTTTACATTCTTCTGCAGACCATTTGACAGTGAGGTTGGACAGATCTCACTTATTACCTTCATGACCTGTCCTTACAGCTGACTTCAGAGGGAGCCATGCATCGCATCATTAAGAAGTTGAGTTTTCTCACTGTTCTGATGACTTCCAGCTGTCTGAGACGAACTCTTGGTAATCGAGGGTTCACCTTGCCAGTCAATATGTTTTTGAACACAACTTCACTCTGCAGAAGTTTTTAATTAGTAGAATTTGTCTTAATTTAGACAGGTCTTAGTTCAGACATTAGTCAGGTTTCGTTTTCTCCATCCACCTATGCTTTATAATAAGGCATTCCTTTCCAACGCAGTAAACAAATTTCCAACTTCTGTAATTCATGGATCAGTACAGAAGTAATACATACCTCCATTGCAGTGATCCACAGGAGAATTAATAAAACTTTATTCTGAAATAATTTCTTTGGCACAGTATATTAGATCTTGTGCAAGTAACTTCACTGACATGAAAGTACAATTTGGAATTTCTTTGCAGTGCTTTGTTCTGTGCTCATCCATTATGTACTCTGATCTAGCAAAGCAGCAAAAAGGAATTTTCATCAGAAAAAAAAATCCTTAATCAATGAAAATAAATTATAAGAATGTGGTTTTTCATCACAATGGGAGTAGAAGTCAAGGAAAATTACAGAGATAATAAAGAGATCACAGAGAATGAATCAACTTATAGAAGGAAGCAAACAACTTGGAATATCATTTGTTGACAAGAAAAACGGAAAAAGCTTTGAATGCTATTTTGCAATTAATTTAGCTGTAATTTCTCATATTTGCTCAAGAAAGAAGCCCAGCCTTAGAGCCAAGCAAACTGTTTCATACTAAAATATTTTCATTAATTAAAAAAGACATTTATTTTGTATCATGACAAATATAATTTTAATTATAAATTCACATGAAATTCCATCAATATTTAGTTAGAAAAACATTACTTTTCTCTTTAAAACAGAACGCATATATAAGGGTAAAATATAAAGCTGAGGTTCGAAATTAACTTTTTCAATTTATTTCATTGACCTTAGAAAGCTTATAACTGAATTAAAATACAATACCTGATTTGAAATAATCTTCTTCATACTTGTTTCTTTGTATTACAAAGATTTGGAACTGAAACTGAATAATTTTCCTTTAAATTTGAAATCAACTATAAAGCTAAGCACGTGTATTTCTTAGACCAGTCTGACGCATGGTTTACTGGTGTTTCTCAGCAGCACTGTCTCAGGATGCCCTGCTCCGTAACAAAAGCCTTCTTCTGTTCACTCTCCCTTGAACCTGTAATTGTTCTTGTTCACTGCTGTCACTTTTATCAGAAACTGTTTGTCAGCAAAGTTAAGAAATATCAACACGTCCCAGGTTATAAGGAAATCTAGATTTTGTGGCCATTAGGAAGAACAGGTTAGTGGACTCATATGGAAAGCTGTCTTCTACTGTGCCTCACAGCTACTGGGAAACAGCAAATATGGCACACTGTGCTAGGTCTGAGAAAAACTGTTGATTATAGTCATATTTAAGGCCATTGTTTTCTTATAAACCAAGAACAGCACACGTTTGAAAATGTGTCATTTAAAAATGAAATTGGTGTTCATGAGAGATGTAGCACTACATAAATAATTAAAGGATCCTTTACTTGCAAGAGAGGCATTTCAGTAATTCCTTGAGATAGCATCTTGTTTATTAGCTCACGGAAAATACTTCATTTTTAGCATCTGTGGCATCATTTCTAATGCCTTGAAATACTACAATGTGCAGCTTACTCATAACTTCGTGTGTGTAATTCACTTATGTGCCATAAAAACCTACTGAAACTGAAATGAGGGAGTAAAGCTTCATTTGTGTGAGAAAACTGAACACTGAAGCGTGGAGGCTTACATTGCTTGGAGAGCTTAGCTTCAGCACTGTGCTGCAGGAGGATGAGAAGCAAGAGACAGTCGTGTTATATATGGCATGAGAGGCGCATGGAGATCACAGCCTGTTGGTATGGGAGGATGGAGCTGGAGCTACAAGCTGTTGTCTGCTTATCTCAGGGGGCTTTCCCTGAACTTCACAGCAAGGTTGGTCACTTGGCTGAGGAGCAAAGCAGTTACTATTTCAAGCTGATTAAATTCCTTTTATACCTTCTTTCTTGGGACAGCTTCCATGTGGGAGGATTTGAGCTCACTACTGCTTTGACCTTTCTTTCAGGTTTCTCTCTGGGTACTAGACAGTACAAAATAATTTTTAAATTATTAAACCACAAAATATCAATATAGAAAATGTCTTATTGGCTTGACCTGTGTCCTTCTTTGGTGATATATTTTATTGACAAAGTGCCTGCTAATGGTGTAAGAAATGTCCTAGTAAGGCAGAAGTTGCTAGTAGAGGTACTTTGACAGATTCTGGATGCCATTGGGAGCATATACATTGCCAAGAGAAAGGAGGAAGAAGCAGGTTTTGTTCTTTGTCAAACTACAGAAAGCAGGTGATCAGATTTTGATATCTGTCATTGGTTTTGAACTATGCAGCAACTAGCTCAGCATTCTTTAAAATCATTTGCCATATAATAGAACATCGTATGATGCTCCATCTTTATACTGCTGTCAAGAAAAGCCAATGTCACAGTATAGCTGGTAGTGTAGCAGATAGCAGTATTAGTAGAGCTAATGAGAAGCCCTTCTATTCCAGCACCATTTGCCTCAAGTTCTACTCAAGTTTACTGTGTGATGACTTTGTCTTCATGTTTCCCCTCCGCTTCTTCCAGTTCTGATGAAGCTAACAGAGAACTAGCTTTGAGTCCGTACTCTGCTTCTGATGTCTTTCCTGGGAAAACAGGGGACAGCAATATGCTTTTTTTTCTGTTTGAAAAGAAGGAAAAAAAACCCCAACCCTAAAAAAAGTTCTAAGTTGTGGAGGGTGGAGGAGAAGTAACAGAGACTATTCAGAAACTTCCCTTTTCTTAAAATAACTCTTTTGAAGTGCTACATTCTAACTGATTCAAAAAGCAAAAGAAGCTTTATTTTCCAACACCTTATTCTGAATTTAAGAAAGAAGGATAATTAATACAAGCTAATACATCTACTGCAGTGGTTATGGTTTTTTCCATTACATTCCTTTGGGTTCACAGAAGCTTCCTCTTTCTTTGGACTCTGTGCCTTGTATGTATGTGCAATTGTTAGAACAAAAATTGTGTTTTGTTTGCACGTAGTGATTTATGTTTTCCAGCTTTGTTCTCTGCAGCAATGCCCTTGATTAATTTTCCAAAGCACATAATATGTTTAAACTGGAAAGACAAGCACCTAGAAGTAGAGAGCATTCTAAAAAGTTGAAACAGCCTCATAAAAGAGTTTCAGTTCTATATTTGCAACAGTGAAAGTTGTGTTGTTAGTGTTGAAATGTGTTACTTCAATTCTCAGTCTTTTCTTTGGTTTATTTTATGTAAGGTTATAGTTGCCTCTTCTATTATTTGTTTCATGAAGGCTTCATACGAAAGGTGATTTCTGAGACCAAAAACTGGAAAGTATGTGTAGGACAGTGAAGGCAACCCTGCTAGCAATCAGAAAATAGAGAACTTCTGTTCTTCAGGTACTTTCTCTTCATCATGGAGGGGAAATAGTGAACTCTAAGCATGATTCCTATTGCAATGAATGAAATCATGATTATAACGCCTATTTGTTACACTGAATCAGTCACTCCATGCACTTAATCTGCCTTAAGTTATTTATGTGAACTTGTGCAGATTGTGTGTATGGCTGAGGGCCATATGTACTCAGCTGCTATGAAGTTACTGAACTAAGGTTTGTGCAGTCGAGAACTGTCCTATGTCATTGATATATTACTCCATGCAATCCTTCTGAAAGATAAGGAGAGAAAAATTATAATGAAGACAGATGTAGTCCTCCCAGGATATTTTTAGGGTGGAATCTCAACTAGTGAAGAGTTTGTCTTACTATAGTTACAAAAAATTGTTATAAGACACACGTAAGAAAATAGTAGTCAGTCACAGATGTCAACAAATGACAATGACAGTCAATAGAGAAAATATTCTCTGAAAATCTATGAGAGTGTGAAGAATTACTTTTCTTCAAACTTCAAAAGAAGCAGAAGGTTTTATATTTAACATCAGTATCATACTACAAGACTATATGGAGGAAACAAGATAAAATCACCTGATACCTTTTCATAGTGCATGTCCTGCTTGGGAGCGTTATACTCATCTGCCTGATTCCGTCACTTCATCCTAATACTAACAATGTTTAATGATGGAGTCATGCATTCGTGTCTCATTTTAGTGTTGGGTGCTTCCTTCTGTGTAATATTTATCAAGCAGTGGCATATTCAGAATTTAAAATAAGCTCCAGTCTGTACATGATTGAGCATTATATGTAAAAGGAAGGCCTTTGGTGAATGAAGTAATCTATCCAAGATTACAACCAACCACACTTGGGAATTCAAACTGTGTCTGCCCCGTTCATCTTGCAACATCTTCACTGTATATCCACAGATCACCAAGAGGAGGAAGAAAAAAAGATCCCCTTTGTGACACATTTTCTCTCAAAAGAATTATTTTCTGAATAGCAATGGTTAATAATAATTGCAAGTAGTATGTTTTAATGTACTGTGGTGGGCTGACCTTCCCAGGCTCAACTTCACTCCTTCATTCCCAACTCCTCCACCTCCTCCCAGCACGCGTGGCACAGGGATATGAGGAACTGGGGGTTGTGGTTGTGGGGCCTCCATCTTCAGTAAACTTGGTATCATTTGTATATCATCTCATAGGACTCCTTCCATGTTGTTCATGATTGTGTACTTCTACCTCAGCTATGTGGAATGTTTTACTTCTTACATGCAAACAAGTGTAAGGAAAACATGTACTGTTTTAAAATAATCAGAATATCAAAACCAAAATGAAGGTACGCCACAATGTAAATAGCAAGCTCTCTGAAAGCTACCGTTGTAGAGCAGGCTTAGCATATTTTGCTTTGCTGACACAATAAATAGAAAAATACACAAGTAAAGGTCTGACCTTACTGAAGTAAATGCAGACACTCTGGTTTAAGTGGAGTTGAGTTTTCACACATTATTATTCCCTAGCAAACTTTTATCATCAATGTAGTCTTATCAATGTGGTTTTTGTGCATGTATGCATATTTATGATTTCTCTCAAGTGATTCTGACTTAGACGCGTACCAGCTCAGCCCTGTGGGTTTTGGTCATTGACCTCAATAGATCAGTTATACTTCTGACATGAAAATTCTTGTTGGAATTGCAAAACAGCTGAGGCTAGCAACTTGGTAATAACTATTATTCCCAGATAATAGTATTCCTAAATTGAAAATATTGTTGCAAAAAACCCTGTTGTGTGCTCTCATATTTAGCTCTCAAAACAGCTTGGGTAGATTCTGATATTGGAAATACCCATTTTAAGTTGCAGAACTGCCAAATGAATGTAAAATTGCACGACTTCTGAAATGTGTGTACTTAGTAGGCCACTGTTTTGTAGTTCTAGTTTTATGTAGTGTAATCATTTAAACCATCTTTGTCATAGTGCGTCATTTATCCTGAAGGGTTTAGAATCTAAAATTTGAACTATTTACACTGATGATTTATCTTAGCTGAACTGTAGCAGTCTCTGGGTGAACTGTTAACAGCAGTATAAAGATATTACATTTTTTCAGGTAAGAAGTAGTAATGTACCCAACAAAAACTCTAGGGGAACTCAGAACCATTGTCACGTTTTCCAAAGTCATAAAATGATAAAGTGAGAATGTTTAGTACTTTTTTAATAAGAAAAACATCATAACAGTCTTAACAGACCTGTTGTCACTATCGGATATGTGTATTAAGCCAACAACGCAGTATCTATGAATACTCTCTGCATACACTGAGGTATCGAGATTTGACCCGATAGGTAGAATACCACCAGTATAATTATTTCACACATTCCTCTCACCATATAACTTATGCTGTGTTTTGTTTTCCATCTAAGAAATGACAACTACTGCTTTGTTTCAGAGGGCTGACAATTGCAGGACAAGAAAGCAGCATTTTGTTAATGTGTTAAAATTGATTGTAGGATGGGCCCACTGGAAATTTTTATAGGAAAAAAATGCTGAAAATATGTGATTTCTTAAAAAAAAAATACCAAAAAACCAAACAAAACACCAAAAAACCTTGTCAAAAGTATTTTCCAATCCAGCCATGCTTGGCCTCTCTTTGAGAAAGCATTCGGCATACAGTATAAGATGGTGCATTCGGTACAGTTGCGCTTCTGATGATTACTCCCAGCCTCCTTAACCAATGTGAAGAGTGCCTTCCTCCCTCTGTTCCTGTGACAAGACTAACCTCGGCTGTGCAGGGGTTGGTGGCATTTGCATGTGGAAATGCACTAATATGGATGTTTTTCTTTGTGTGTGCATCCTTGCAGTGTTGTATACCAGGATGGATTTTATGGTGCAGACATTTATGTAAGTATTCATTGATGTGCATGCTGTCCTTGTACATTACCAGAGTCATTCTTTTTACAAGTTTGCTGCCTAGCTTGACTCTGTTTTGTCTATTTGCCATCCCTTGCCTGTCAGAAAGAATTGAGAAGAATATCTCTCACATTGGAAGACCTTTCTGTTCATTACATCTATCATTGTTCAGTGGAGCTGAATTAACTCTTCAATCAAATTCTGAATGAATGCAAAAAGGTGTGAAAAATGTGTATGCGTGTGTGGAGGGGTGTCTTCCTTCCAAACTGAATTTCAAAGAAAAAATAAAAACAAAGGAGAAACATTAGTCTGCAAATCCCCAAAAGCACATTTTTAAATATCAAGACAAGTTGAGTGTTATTAATACCTGAAGTATGAAAATACTTTATGGAGAGATACGGATTGCCCAAATCCAGGGCATTGGGTATATGTAAGTGCCATACTGATAGGAGAGTTTAATTACAGAGTAAGTTTAAGATACGGCTATGCATTCTCAGTAATCTGAGTAGACTGTCATTTGCTTTTTTAAAATCCACTTATTTCATTTAAAATTAAATAAGCAGAAGCTGCTCATGATGTAAGAAATGGTTGTATTTTTTAGTAAGGATTTATAGCCCTGGATCCATCATTACCTACTTCACCTCATTCGTCACCAGTTTCCTTTTTAACAATATTTTTTTAAGTTTTCACCAATACTGAAGTTTTTACCTTGAATGTTTACAAAGACACTAGTTATGTCTGAGTGAGCAAGAGGTTTTAGGTCGTGGAGGCTGAACTTCACTCTTATAAAATAATTAATTCTTATACTCTGGGCTCTCAGGCTTTTTTTTTTTTAATGTATAGATGTAAACTATGTTACTGATACTCCAGTACTTTTCAATATTTTTTATTATTTTGATAAAGCAATCTGGTCTTAAGTTACAGGTATCATCTCTATTTGACCAGACAAGTTTCTCTAACCTACTTGTACTTCTGTTATACTATCAAAGACATCAAGACGTGGATGAGTTGAAGTTGGTATGAATATTAAAAATTCAATAGGTAGTGCTAGAAAACATTCCCTGTATTCATTGTCAGCAATCTTTTAGAACTGTCTCCAAGGGAACACATTTTATTTTTTAAAATAAGTTTTATATAAAGAAGGAAAACAACTTGAATTTATGGATGAAGTAGGTTTTGTTTATCTGATGGGGTAGAAAGAGGCTGATACTTATCTGAAAAAAAAAACATTTGTAGTTTAAAAATATATTTAAAATAAAATAGCATGGATTAACCTTCTCTCCTTATGTAGTTAGTCATCTTATCGTAACATACTGCTTAAAACACATGAGAATTGCCCATTTGCCAAAGGCTTATTCAAGTGCAAAATGATGCTTTAATGTGATAGTATAGGTGGGAACTAAATATTAATGTAACACTTGGTGGTTTTGGAATATGCTTCTGCTGAAAACCAGGAATATCTCTTTTGGTGATTGACAATGTTGTTTTTAGGTGACCTCACACCCTTTCACAGACTTTAACATTTTGTTTCCAAATGGAAAGGCGTTTCAGTGAGGAAGAAGAAATTACTAGTTTCTAGTATAGCTTTAGTTTTGTTGTCTGGAATAGTCATGTGCACTAGAAAATGGAATAACTGTACTGGTGCATTGGTTTTCAATCAGTTGCAGCCTTGTATTTCTGACTGCATTTCTTAGTTCTCTTAATGCAGCAGAATGTTTACCTTTAGAGCTGTTGACAGAATTAATACACTCTTCTGAAAATTTGTTTCATTTTTTTATAATGTACAGAGCTTATTATTTTATAATTCATTTCTCTTCACATTTGTTCTTTCTTGCATATAAACATTTCGCAGGGGAGGGAGAGAAGATTGAGAACTGGCATAAATCAACAGAAGCCTTACGATTCACAGTGTATTAGTTCTTAGTTTGCAGTGGACCAAGTTATTTATTAAATCCCAATTGATTATGACATAGTTCCACTCAGCTTTTCATTTTAAGTGCAGAGCTGAAGCTTTGTGAAAGAACAAATGCTTTGTGAAAAAATGGAGAGAACCAATTTAAACGGTATAGGTTTTAATAGTAGATTGGAGAGAAAGGAACCTTAAAAATACCACAGAGAGCAAAACAAAAGGAACACAGTACTGAAAAGCCAGACCAAAAATTTACATTAACTAGTATATCAAAGTGAGTTTCATCCTGATATGATTACATTGAGTACCAACAGTAATATGGACCACGCCAATCTTTTCATAACTAGCTATCAGCATAGCCTTTGATGGCTAGATTTTGTGGAAAGGAAGGAGGGAAGGCACAGAAAGATACTGGTTGGGTGAAAACTGCGGGGCAAACCATGAACAGCAAATAGTCAGAGTTGCTTAATACTAACCAGAGGAATAGGAATATAAAAATAGGTGGAAAGTAGAGTCTAAAATGACAAATCAACAGCCATGATTCTAGATGTAATATAATATATATTTCATGTAGTTCTATATGAAATATAATAATGCCTCTGAAATAGCTGAGCTATTGAATTCCTTTTTAAGTGTGCCTTTGTGTAGGAAAAATAAAGGAGATGATTAGGAAGTATGGAAGACCTTTTAAAATTAAGTATTGATTCGCTAAGAGAAAAAGTAATTAAAAGAGAATGAAGGTTGCCTGCCAGCAAATACAGAAGTTCCTAGATGAAGATTGACACCTGTGACAATAACAAAATACACACCACAAAATGAAGCAAAAATAGTAACAGAAATGTACAGTTAGGATAATAGCTCTATGCTATTGCTCTGCTTTGTCTTAAATCTGTTGGGTTTTTTTGTTATTGTCATAAAGAATGTTTTCAGAACATACCAGTCTTCAATCTGCACCTAAAATGTGGGAAGGCTAAGAAATACAAGAAACTTCCAAGCTCTGTCCTCACCAGCTTGGGAAGTCCCTTGGTGATACATTTTAACCATGGACATCAGTCTGTCTTGTTGTTCACAGCAAGGTTTTCTGACCTGCTCTCAGGATTCTGGACCGGTGTTATTGCAGCTAGTGATAGTCCACAACAACATAGAAGTATATGGGCTTAAGATTTTATTTTTTTTTTAATTTTTTTTTTTTTTTCCCCCTGAGCTGCTGATGAACAATAAGACCTGCTTGGTGATCAGGGGTATGGGACGAGGTTATCAATAGCTACTGCCATCACTTTTAACTCAAAGGTAGGATGGTAGAGAGTGGAGCGCATATTTGTTTCCCAAGGAAAAAGCAGACAGAATTATTTAAGCAGAGTTCCCTTGATACTAGGTAGAACTCCATCGATGCAATTGGATATCCTGAAAGGCACTGTTGCAATGTGAAAATCAAGGATATGAAGTCTTTCTTTTAAAAACCAAAGATTTTTGCATTTTATAAATGGATGTACCATTTCCTCTGACTAACAGAAACAGAACAACAAGTGGAGAAATTACTTCTTTTCAAGGGCAAGAGTCCCCAAGGAGCAGTGGGTTGTTCTTACTAGCGCCCCATGTGCTGGAACACTGCATGATACCTTTTAACAAGTTTTGAGGTGTAGCGATGGAATGGCTTTTAATGTCGCTGATCTTTATTTGTGATATAAACACTACACTAAAAAAAAAAAACAAACTAGATCACTCCTAGTGATTGTATTTAGTTGGAATTAATGCAGGTGGTGTCAGTTTGAATATATTACCAAAAGCTTTTCTGAGACAACAGATACCTCTAGGAGCACAATAAAGAAGTAATGAACCTTTCATGTAGACCTGTTCCAGAAGTCGAGTAAGCACAAAGAGGTTATGGACATTTTATTTTTCATTCTCCCAAAGTTTTCACCATGAGCAGAACAAATACTGTTCAAACCTCAGTATCATATGAGTGTGGAGGAAGAGGCAATGACTACTACTACTACTATTTTTTAGTTTGCAGAGCTGGGTATAATTTGTGCCATTTTTAATCCTATTCCTCTATTTTTAGCTAATAAGGCAGGTGCAATTCTCAATATCAGAGAAGATTTTTGAACCTTGATTAATTTATGTTCACAAAATACTTTAGATCCTTGAGTGAAAAGAGGTAGAGAATGTAAAAATTGGGGAAAAATAAATATCAACATTTGTATAGAATATTAAATAGGTTAGTAATAGGGAAAAACTAACAAAAAAAACCCCTGTTATGTAGTTTATCAGTATCTACAATAAATAGTGTCAGTATATCTAAGATCAAGATAAAAAGTAATTTAGGTATTTTAGGAGGAGGTGCACACGTGTATACGTGGTTTTGTAATTTATAGATGTGTGTTTGTGTAAACTCGTTTTTATGGAAATTATTCTTCCTATAGATAAATACATTTTATTAAAAATACAGGTGCCTTCTATTTCCATGAATTTCCATTTTATTGTATTTTATCTAAAAATTCTGTAATTTCTTTATAAAATTGAGTATGATTCCTCTGTAAAAATTGGCCAACGCTCTTCCACAGATCCCACTGCTCCTTCTCAATTTGCCTGAGCCACAGAGATGCATAAAACATTGAAAGGAAAATTGTAATTAGTGGCTTAGGAGAATTTGTCTAATTCCTTCCTTACATCTTTCTTTCCTTACTCATCCAAATCATTCCATTTCTGTTTCTTTATAGAGCAGTATTGCAAGAGCCTGTATATGGCAATAAGTTACCACAGGTATGACATACTGACTGGTGGAAAATACTCATTGTGCTAAATGTAGACTCTGTAAACTCAAACTAATACTCAAATAATTATATGAGAAAACAGATTTTGTGTGTATAAATGATAAAAATAGGCTACCAATTGCATTTCATTTTCCAGATTCTATCACAAAATCATATAAATTCTTCATAATCCCATGAAATACAACAGTGACTGTTGTGAGCATCCCATTCAGTATTTTATGGCACTAAGATATATTTCTAAATTTGGACTGCGGGTATATTAACTCTGTACTTAATTTTTTTCAAGACAAATTAAGCTGCCATAACATTATGTTACTGTTCTTTTGGAAACAGCAAATATGGGAGCACAGATAAGGCAGTAGACATTTTAAAATTATATTAGCTGAATTTATTTTTCAGTTGAATTTTCAAAATAGTAACTTAAAGTATACCAGTCAGGTACTTTCTGATTGAATGGACTTACTAAGGGAGGAAAAAAGCATTCCTAAAACATAGGAACTGAAAACTGTTATTTGTTATTATGTAATAATTACATAATTTTGTTCTGAATATTTTATTTTGCAATATAGTCTAAGGCATGGAGATAAGTTTTTAATATATTACTTAAGAGATGTATATACAGTGAATATTAATAGTCTATTCTTGATCTACGGCATTAGCCAAGTTCAAAATAAAAAAAAATTGTGAAGTAGAACTTGTCCCAGAAGTTTAGAGTTCAGGATTTTGGATCAGATTCCCACCCTGACTCCCAATATAAAGTATACCTTCAAGTATTTTGCTGTTGCAGTGATAAATCATCTGAAGTAACTGAAGTAAAACAAAAAAAAAAACTTAGTACAGCACCAAAACTGCAGAACACAAACCCCGTAAAATGAATTTCCTTAAGAATGTTGTATGTGTAATTATATGTTAGCTTATGTCAAAAATATGAAATCATGACATGGGCTAGTAAGGAATTATGATAGGGGGTAATGGGTTTAAATTAGAAGGAGGTAAGTTTAGATTAGATATGAGAAAAAAATTTTTTACAATGAGAGTTGTAGAGCACTGGAACAGGTTGCCCAGAGAGGTGGTGGATGCCCCATCCCTGGAATCGTTCAAGGCCAGGCTGGATGAGGCTCTGAGCAACCTGATCTAGTCAGGGATGTCCCTGCTTCTTGCAGGGGGGTTGGACTAGATGACCGTTGAAGGTCCCTTCCAACTCTAACTATTCTATGATTCTATGATTCTATGATTTTCCTGATAAACAAATGCATCTGCATTTCAGATCTCCAAAGAATTCAGGCAAATTCAATAACTTCACTGTCTTTGTATTTTTATTGCTTTAGACTCAGCCTTTCCAGGACTCTCACAAATTTCATACGATGGTTGAATCCAAAGCATCTTAATAAAGTTCAGAGTTGAGCTTCATTGTTCAGCAGCAATTCTTTGATGAAAGCAAATAAAAATTTAATCATAAAAGGAAAGTAACTTATATTTAGGGAGCAAGAAAGGGTCTGTCTTCACTGACTGACCGATTTTTAGTGGTGGTTAAATAAAGAAGAGAGAAGCAATCCTCACAGAGCCTACCGTCTGTAGATTTAAGACTAGCCCGTATATGAACAGCCTGGCTCATTTTTGCCTGGTTAAGGACATCGGGACATTGATACTTCTCCTGGTGGCCCGTTCTCAATTCCATGCCATGGTGGGAGTCGTTCTATGTGCGTTGCTGGATGGAAACGAAGTGGCTGCCACATTTAAATAAGGGGCTTTAGAAATGGGCTGCAGGGTAAGCAAAGGAGTCGTTCATATGGCCGACAGAGTCATGTCATGCTGCAGAATGACCTCCAGTCTGCTACCGGATTGGGAAAAAAAGTTTAATATTTTCTTTATATTTTACCATTTGTACTCCCTCATATCTATATATTTTTTTTATTTTTTTTATTTTTTAAAAAAAAAACCTCCAAAACCAGGAGGGGAGAAGAGCTAAACTGGTATTATCTCTCCCCTTCCTCCTTGCAGCAGAAGCCAGAGCAAGCGTGCCGTTCGCATTATCATATCTCAGCCTCACCGCTTACCGGCTCAGTTTGCGCTCGGTGACATTATTTGACATCTGATTGCCTGTACGCACGTACCTGCGAGCAATATGTGCCTATTATACATTTTTGACAGTAATAGCCTTCTGTTGGTTTATAAAAATCAAATAAGCTGAAATGAGAAAGTATTTCATCTCAGCCCTCCTGTGCTTGCACAGAGCAAACATAGAGTGTGTGAGAGCTCCTACCTTATTCCAGGGTTGTGGGACACAATTGCTGCTGGCAGGGAGCTGACCAGGAGCGGGGAGGTAAATGTTCTGTTCTCTGTGTGAGCACTGGAAAAAGTCAGAATACCCCTCGAGTGAGCTGACAATTCAAAGCCTGGAGTTTCTAACGAGTTGTCAGTATATGTAGAGCATATGTTTATTCTTAGGGTGATGTGGTGTTATCAGCTGAGCGATTGATTTCCAGAACCAATCTGCTTCAAATCTTCAGACCAAAAAAAAAAGTTTACACCTGTTAGGTAATTCCACCAAGGAAAGCAGTAGAAGGGGAAATAGCTTGTAAAAGTAGTTGAAATTGCTTTTCTGAAAAGAGTGGATTTTTATTTGTAAAATCAAAATAGAAGCCTCACAAAAGTTCCTGAGGCAAAAATGTACTACTGTTACACGGAAGGTTGTCTATTCTTCACACTTCAGCATATTATCTTGTGTGAATGCAGCCTTCAAAAAAAAAAAATCAATCCATTAAAACGAACATTTTAGCAAAATAGTTAATTTTATTCAAAGCTACATGATTTTTTTTTTTTTTTTTAATTCAAGTCTTCGTTAAGGTGGGGGGAAGGCGGGAAAGGAAATACAGAAGTCCCCTGTCCCAGAGGATTATGGGGTGGTGAATTCTAATTGGGACGTAAATGGCGTTTGTGTTATCTGTGGAGACTGGCCTCTGTTAATTGGCATGCTGAGATCCTTTTGAAATGGTTGAGGTAACACCGTGGTCCATTGAACAGGAAGCTCTGCTGTTCTCACAGTTTGATAATCAATGCATCACTGCACACAATTCCTTTCAAATGCGTGTTTGTTTGTCCTGCTTGCTTAATTGAACAGCTGCAATTACCGTTACATACAACTGAATGTTAATTTATGGAAGAAGAGAATTCTGCTGCTTCATTATAATTTTATGTATAAATTGGAAACCTATGTAACATGAAGTGTTAATTGAGTGCACAAATTCATAGGTCTAATCAACCAGATATGATAAATCGTATTTTGTACAAAAAAAAAAAAAAAATATTATTAGCTGAGTTTTTCTTTTAAGTTCAGCATTGCTTTATTAATATGCATATATCTCATTGGTAAGAACAACTGCTATTTGAAAACTTGTGGAAGAATACAGTATTGTCTTGTAAAAAACCTTACATTGATGAAAACAATTTGTTGCTTTCTCCTGATCTCTGTGACAAATCTTTACAAGTTTGTGGTGATAACTTTTGCTTAACAATTCATGGAAATATTTCCTATGTATTTAATCCCTCAACTGAACTTAGAGCATGACAGTGCTTTTTCAGTTGTGGCTAAATTTTGCAAAGCGTTAACGAAGGTGCTGTAGCAATCCAGTTAGAGCGTGAGTTTGTGTTTCAGGGTGGTTATGCTGCCTACCGGTATGCCCAGCCTGCCACTGCCACTGCAGCTGCCTACAGTGACAGGTAAGACCTCCTTTACTGCTAATAAACATCTGACCAGTGGAAGTTGAAGATGATTCTATAAATTGGCCTTGTTGAAGTCTCATGACTGTCTTGTTGCTCTGCAGATAATTGTGATATTTAAAGCAGGCTGTTTTATTGTAATCCATGAATAGCCATAAATTGAGAGATTTTAGGCCTTAATTGAGAATCAGGCATGAGATGTGCAGGCTCCCAAGTTGTAGATCATCCAGTTAATGCCTGTGACCCTTGGACAATGTGGATAAATATATGTACAGCTTCATGATGGTCTGCTACTGAAGATCATTATTTGTCTTAGGAGTATTATGTCAGTTGATTTGGAACTTGAACCTATTGAGTGCCCTCAGTTCTAATAGACATTGTTTTAGTCAGTAGAAATTGAAAATGAATTCTGCCTAAGCTTCAGCCGTCCAAGGCAAAACAATAATTTTTCCATTTGCTTTGTTTCCAGGCATTTGATTTTTTTTAAATACTGAAAAAATCAGTTGTTATTCTTTTGCTCTGTATTTTTATCCTCAAAATCTGCATAAGAGAAACACACAAAGACTTAACTTTTATAAACTGAAAGTTATGTGACATAAATTGTTATCTTGCAAGGCGAAAATTGAGACCTCTTTGAAATCTGTCTAAATTGCTGTTGACTTTAGTAGGAATACGATTTTGTCAAATTGCATAAAATTAAGTCTTTCAGTGTGTGGACGTTATTTTGTAATCCAAAGAACGAATATTCTATGTTTTCTTCATAAACTGGACCCTTAACAAAATCTATGCTATCTTTATTACTTGAAGAGTGGACAGTCGCAAAGGGAGGATGTATATTGTGAAAGACAGATATGTGCATATATTTTGTTTTACAGTAGCAGTGAGTAGTAAGGTCACACCTTTCAGTTCGTGAATTAAGAAAATTTCCCCTTGGATTCATGGAGATAATTTCTTAAGTCTTGAATATGTATTGAAAAATTTCTTTAGATGCTAAATTAGATACGGTTTAAATGTTTCTGTTTCTTAAAGAAATCAACAGATTAAGAAATTTCAGTGAACTATTTCTTAGATTGAAGTGCTGTTCATGGATTCTGTATTTTTAGAACCAAGTACCATGGTATGAATGTTACAATGCTATGCATGCGTATTTGCCTTTCAAATGCTTATTCTGGGTAATGAAGATACATTTTTTAAAGTTCTGTGAATAAAATAATTTGCATGTGTGGCTGAGGCATGCTGTGTCAGACAGGTAAGCAAGTTACTTTCTATTAATTTTGGATCAGTAATATGGACTAGATACGTGCTGTGTGCACTTTGGTCGCAATGTCCGATTTCTACTTAGGGTAACCTACAAAGATGAAGTGCTACTCAGTAGTTTCATTTCATTTCCACAAAGGCGTGTTAGCATGTCACAGCTCTAGTATTTTTCTGTGAGCTTATAATGCAAAACTATTCCTGCTTCTAAAAACTTACTAAACTGAAAGGACAAAATTATAAATAGCCTCTTGTGGTTAGTCATTTTTTTTTTTGCCATGTCTCGTTCAGGTGTTCCTGAATCATTTAATAGAGTGTTTATTCCTATGAATAAATGAATTTCTGAAAACCTATACATTACATAGAGAAACTGAACAGTATCAAGATGACTCTTAAATGCTTTAATTATGAATTAATGTACCTTCTCATAAAACAAATAAAATGCTGTAAGATAAAACATCAGTTGGTCACATGTTCTTCTATGGGTAGAGAGTCAACATCACTAAGTTATGTGAACAAAATGTAAAGGATTTGTCTAAGAAGATAGTGCTCTTAAATGCTGTAAAGGAAACTTGAGATGGCACCAGTAGTAATGCAGTTGTTACAACCCTTAATTTTTTTTTTTGAAAAAAGGTCTAATTTCCAGATACACTTTGTGTGTAATTAGAATTGTAATAACCTGTCTTTGCTTGCATAATTTTAAATATCTTAAATGAACTTTCTCTCTTTTGGATTTTTTTTTTAATTTAACTTCTCTTTTTAAATGTGGTTAACCCTCATCTTCAATCTGCTTCCCCCAAATGAATATGGTTTCTTGTCTTAATTACAAATATTGTAACTGAATTTCTTTGTAGAAGAATCCTAAAACTAGCTTAGAGAATGAAACAAATAACATTCTGCTCAAACATTTCTTTGCATATGGGAAACTATGTGCAAACATGGATACCTCTGATTACTCACAACTACAGTTTACTTAATTTAACTTTTCATTTTTTATTGAACTTAATTTAGCATTTTTTTTGTAAATTATTAATATTTAAAGTGCTGAAATATTTCAGTGCAACTGCTTCTATCTTTTCTTCTCAATGTAATAATCATCTGCTGTCCTCTGACAATGTTGAAGATTCTGTATCTCCTTATACACTACTCGTATTTAGTGTTGATTTAAGCCCTGATTTAATTTAATTACACATGAAATATATTTATTGTTTATGTGTAAACACTGCCCAGAAAAAAGAAGTGAGGACCAGTGAGTGTGTACTATTGAAGCAGTGACATATCATGGAAACACTACTTCATATTAATGTAAAAAATTTAAAAAGCTTTATTTTTTTTGATCACAACTCATAGACATGATGAATGGCAATGTTCCATATTTGACGTGCTGCTTAAGTCAGGAGATGGAAAGAGAACATCTTTAGATTGGAGACATGTTTTCGTATATTAAAAAAAAATAAAAAAGGTGAACAGAAAGATTTGGATCTCCAGAATCAATACACCAAGTCAATGGATAACGATCAGTGTAAGAGAGCTGTATTGCAAAGAAATGCAATGGTATCCTTGTTTGTCACAGCTGGAAACATTGCTGGAAATAGGCAAAGAGCAGTTATATAGGGGAGAATCAGATGGCAAGGAAATTTCATAAAACAAATCAACACAGACCCTAAATATTTCTTAAGACAAATCATGTACTCCTAAAAATAATTTCACAACAGAGATAGACCTTGCAGATTTCTCCGGTCATTTCTTAGAATTGTAAAACAAAAACAACAAAACAAACAAAAAGATACTTTGTTTTATTTATGAAGCATGAAAATCACTGAATAGAACTTAAAAAAAAGTTAGAACTGGATTTAAATTACACTTAAAGATTTGAAGCTCTTTGCAGAAATGGATCAAAAAAAGTTATGTTTAACTTTCCAATATTTAAAATATTTCTGATAAATTTTTCCAATTCTTATCGCTGATAAAAGGAGACCTATTGGTCTATATATGTTCTTCACCATTTTGGAGCTTTGCTTGACAAACTCGAAAGTGTTTGGAAAAAATAATTGTAAGGATGTGCAAAAGGCACTAAATCCAATGTCAATAAAATCTTCCTACAGCTTTTATTCAGCTTTCCTGTAATATTTTTTTTTAAAAAATTAAATAAAAATGTAGATGTTAGATTTCTGTTCAAGTCTGAAGTAAGAGAAACTAGCAAAGTCATCAAGTTTATATTTATGAGTTAGAACAAGTCAAAGCATGGCAGTGGGGCGTATTGTCATTTTGTCATTGCATGTTCACTTGGTGTTGCTAGTATGTCTGTAATGCTGGACTGGGTTTGACAGATTCATCACATAGCTCAGTGAATGGCTTGCTTGAATTAAGCCTATGGGCAGATGTATTCACATTGATTGGCTATTGGTTTTGTGGTTTATGATTTTATTTGATTATTGCATCTTCGATCGGAGTAAGAAAAAAATGTTCCTTTCTTGCATATTAAGTTTGTCAGTAATATTTATGAAGGTGTATATGGTAGTGTAATAAAACAAAACCCCAATAATAGTAAAGTAGCCTCATCTGAAAGGCAGAGTCATTTCACTTGTACTGCTTGCTAACCCTGTTATACTCAATGATGATGATTATGTGTGTTTATATATGGGTGGTTGTGTATTCGTATATAGACACACATTCCCCATCCATCACCCACCCACAAACACGCACACACATATGCACCTGCACACAGGCATGCACATGCACACATACACGTATGTACAGAGCTGTTTTGCTTTGAGCACAATTCCCTTTTTTTTTAATACAGCATCAAATTTAAATCTCACTACAAGCAATGGGAAGATTCCCATTGGCTTCTTTGTTGTCTGGATCTAAATCCCTCGTCACTGGAAGCTGAATTTTTTCACTAATCTTTTTTTGAAAAGCAACTAAGGCATATTCCGAAATATTTTGCAGGTAACTTCCCCCCCGCCACTATCAGTTTGTCTTACATGTTCTGTGGTCATACATAGGATTTTTGAAATTTGAGACAGGAGATTTTTGTCATATGGAAGTTGTATACCTTCCAGATCTGAAATCTTACTCCTGGTAAAATCCTGATATTGTAATAGTTTCCGTTTTTAACATGCCTGTATGGAGTATTCTTTTTGTCAAAGTGTTAGTGTCTACAGAGCTATAATTTAATATTTTTTTCCAGTTCTCTTTCGGCAAGTAGTTGAGAGTAGTACTTCATATTTGTAGTCAACTTAACCTAAAATAGAATAGGTACAGATTTTATTAAATTGAAAACATGCTTATAAAAGACTGAAAAATTAGAATGAAAAATAAAAATACACAAAATACAAAATGTGAGCTTCTGTAGATGGAGGTGATTTTTTTTTGTATACTGTAGACTTCAAGAACTTTTATTTTATGAATAAACAATGAAAAACACTATAGCTTTATTAAAATTATTTTTCTTACTGAGGATGTTAATAGTGATATATACTAAAAATTAAGTTTTTGAGAGCATATAAAATATAATAACATCTTCAGTTAGAATTTAATTTTCAATTAAATAATTTTATAGTAGAATAAATGTCTTAAAATGTAGTACTTCATTCATTTCATCATTGTACTTTTTAAGATTTAGGAAAAAGAGCTTCTATGCAGAGTTTTCATTTCTAAAGTAATTGGGTTGGAAAAGGAAAAAGAATAGAGTATAGTGATAACTTTACTCTTCTGCTCTCAGCTGGAACCTTCAAACCTTTTTGACTTTTGCCATAGAAGTTGAATCTTAAGAAATGCAGAAGTCTGGGGGACAAGATCATACGTAAGCAATAATCGTATAGCCCATATTCTGAGCCACTCAAGTTATGAGAATTAAAAGGATCAGTTAGCATCTTCACCGGGTACAGAAGTTGTGTTTAGCTTTTGTAACAGCAATAACATAGCATATTTAACAGTTTTCTTCTTCAAACACTTAGGTTTGATGTGATGACTTTTGATTGGTCTAGTTTTTTGTGGTCATCTACGTTAGCTAGAGCTTGTTTATCCTGTAGTATTGCAAAATAAAAAGAAAATCATTCACTTCATTGTTGCAGAGAGGTAATGGATTTGGGCATCTACCTATTAGGCTTGCATGTCTTTATGTCTGTATCTGATCTGTGGCAAACTAGAGGATCACTGGCACCATGTTAATATTTCACAATCCATATTCATCACTCAGATCACGGTTTTGGGAGTGACTGGAGTATATGACTCGTGTTATAGCCATAATAGTACTTCTTTACTTCCTTTCTGTGAAGGAATTAGAAAGTACAAGTGGATGATCACGAATAAAGGGACTGTAGTAGAAAATAAAAAATACTCAAAGAGTTTAAAATATTATGAACAGAGACTTTCATGTAGAGCAATTTGAAAGGAATTTCCTGAAATAAAAATGTATTGCATAGAGTACTTTCTAATGATTGAAACATGGTTCATTCTAAAATATTGTAGATGTACTGCTTTTTTGGGAGACATGGGGAGTCATGTTAGTGTAGGAGAACACGGCAAACAATTATATTTCATTAAAAAATAATCTTCTACCAAGTCTAGAAAGCTACTTTATATACTTTGATGTTTAATACAGTCCTCTAATATTTGGTAGAATTAACATGTTTTCTGATACTTTGAAGGCTTGATTCACCTGTCTTTAATATCAGTATTCATGTAATATCCATGTAACTATTAAAACTACTCCAGTAGTTCAAAGCTGAGGTAATGCAGTAGTGAAAAAGCTTAGGGTTCCTGGCCCAGAGTGATGGTAAACACAGAGTATGAAACTTGTATCATGTCAGAGCTTGTATTCTTCATACCCTGCTTCCACTTCTCTTTTCTGTAATTTCCATTCTCCTTCACTGTAATATCAACGGATATTTTAAGAATGCCCATAGACAAGGAAAGGCTTGGCTATTACTATAAATTCTTGTTTGGAATCCATGCTGGAAATTATGAAGAAAAAACTGAGAGAAGAGGTAGAGAAACACTAAAGCCTAGATTTCCATACCTGGCTTCCTAGAGCACTCAAGTTTAAAGACACTGAGTACTTCTGCTGAAGAAAAAAAAAAATTGTTAACATTTTAAAAGTAGGAATTATCTCTTTAATAGTTCATACAAGCTTCTTCACTCTTAGAAGATACTGAAAGAAAGTGTGACTTGAAAATTTTTAAGTCTGTTGTATTCAGCGGACTGGATAAATTTGGAGTTAGGGAGTTACTAAAACACTGATTTCTAATCCAACAGACCAAAACTGTTGCAGTCTATTGGGTCAATGCCTGTGACATGATAGACCAATAACAGTTCCTTTGGACATGTCAGTGTCTAATTATACACTTCTTAGTTTTCAGATCATTGACTTGATAGACCACGAAGAGGCAGATTAGAATGCGCTATCAGTGTTGTCAGGCTGAGTGCTTCCACTGTGAGTGCCGTACAAGTGAGAAGGAATTAAGGGTATTGTGAAAGAGTCAAAGAGAAGAAGATGGAATGAATTGGATATAGTCTGTATGGATTAGCCATGTAATTTGCAATATGTTTTAGGCATGGTGAGGAAGTATTAGAAGAACAAGCTTAAAATGACTCTGTAGATGAAATTAATCAAGAAAGGCAATTTACACTCTTGCATGTTTTTACTGTAGTGTTTTTGACCTCAAATGAGTCTAAAGCATTTGATTAGATAGTTAAACAGATTTTTTTTTTTTCCATATACCTTTGGGCTTGTCAAGTTTTTAATACTCTAGGAACACACTTGTGGCAAAACAGCAGTTTGTATGAATACTGCACAGCAGGAATGGGAGTAGAAAGTTTACCCATGAATCCTAAAGAACAACTTTTTTTTTGTGAAAATTGCTGCAGGGTGTTTCAGAAGCATGCATAGAAAAGTGAGGTCTTCGTTTAAACCAAATGTGTACCAGCCTCTAAACTCCATTTTGTGTTAATGAATTCTTAAATAATCCTGAAAAGGTTTTCACATATGTGGTATTTTAATTATAATATGAAAAATGATGTTGTCAAATAATTTGTAAAGTCATTTAAACCTTAAAATAATTTAAAGGGAAAGAATTATTGCTACTCATAATTGCTAAAGAATTTTATAAATATAACTGTATATTAGGAGACACTATTATGGTGGTTACTAGTAAACCATAATAATAGACATTAAATCAGAAAAAAAAATATGTTTTAGTGAGACCTTATTTTAAAGATGGCATGATATACATAAAGAATAAATCCCTACCAAAGTAAATATACCTATTATTGTTTACTTTACTGGATAAAATACTGACTCTTTACATAAGGCTGACTTCAAAATCCTGTACTGTTTGCCCTAATGAGAGTGAAAAATATGTCCAAAATGTAGTAATAAGCAATATTTTCAAATATAAATGATAAAACTTCAAAAATAGTCTTAATTTCGCAGTCCTGGATGATACTGACATCAGTCTATATCGCTGATATGGAGCAGTTCCTGGATTACATCTTCAGGGGTTTAGTTTAAGTGTGTAGACTGTCTTAATCACACTAAAACACAAATAATCCTAGAGAAGTTATGCCACTGGGATTGGTATTAATTCTCCTATTAATTTAATTGGTGTTCAAAATTTCACCTATTAGTTTTGGGTTTCACTTTAAAATGTTATGATCCACTTGAAAAATCATCTGTGTTCCTCTTGCAGATAAATATGTATGTTTATCCTACAGACATTTTATTATTAATAGTAAATACATTTATACTATGTACACTATGTTCTGTAATCCTTCATACATAGAAAAATTTCACTGATACAGCAGGTAATATGAATTAATCATATTTATATAGCTCTGATTTTGAAAAAAATTTAAAATAATGAAATTAAATGTATAGAATTAAAATCTAGGTGAAAGGGCTACAGGTTTTTCTATTGGTTGTGATGTAAGACATTGTCCACATTTTGGAAATAAATTAAAAATAAACTTTTTTTTTTTTTTTTTTACAAAAACTACAGTAAGTTGCAAAGTGTAGCACAAATTTGCTAGAAATTTTCTTTATACAATGTTTGACGGGTAATGGAAGGAGAGAGGAGGGGCGAGTTCCCGTACAAGACATGTTTGTGGAAGGATTATATCCACGCTGTGTGCAGTATGGACATCCTGTCATTTCCCTGTCGTGTTTTACAGTGTTAGTACTATGCTGTGCTCAAGGGAGTCTCTCTCTTGTAGCATTTGGATGGGTTATTTAGTTAGTGCAATGGAAGGACTAAAAAAGAAGCCTGTCCATCTGCTGGGGAAAGGCTGACATAAGAATACAAATTATGAGAAAGCATCTTCTGTTTACCATTTTTCTCTCTTTTTTTTTTTTTTGTTAGAGTTTCTTTGTTAGAGGTAGTTTTATTGTCGGTTGTTTGTTTTGTTTTTTTTTCTCTCAGTAAAAATACAGGCATATCACAAGTCTTGGGAATGCACATTTTCAGTAGTGTCCAGAAGAGTTAGGGATGTTTTTCCTTTTTTTTTTTTTTTTTTTTTTTTTTAATTGAAGGTGTACTTTTCACAGCTGCAGAAGAGCTTTTTTGATAATAACTGAATTATTGCTATTCAAGATGTTGTGTCAGTGGTGGCAGAATAAAGTTTAATGAAAGAGATGTCTTTATTTTCTGTCCCCTGCTGTTTTTGGCAGTCTGAATTATGTTGGAGATGTCTTGTTATTGCTGAATCCATTGGACAAGCTGCCTTTGCTTGGGCCATCCACATGAGCTTTAGTGTTCTCTGTGAGGTAATAGAGAACTAGCTGCATTAATTTTGATGCAGAGTTTTACTCAAACGTTCAGAAAAGAGCATTTAATGAAATGGTCAGGAACGATGGAGGTAGGAGATGAATTATCTATTAACAATGAAAGCAGAATACTGAAGTGAGTATCTGCATCTTCCTCTTTGTCACAGCATCATTATGGGTAGTTAGGTTGAACGAGCAATTCTGCAGCAAACAAATAACCTGGTGTGGAAGACATTAGTCTAAAAGTAAAATATACTTTCCTAATGCACATCAGGTCAAGCTAGTTACTGTTAGTGTTGTTGAAGCTTGATAGGACATGGATGACTTTCTTCTTATAGTTTTATTCTTACTGCTTTTAATCTCTCTTGTAAGTATGGCTGTAAAGTTGTTTAGTTGTCTTTGTGTTGTGATTCAAAAGCTATGAGTATGATAATGTACTTTGATCTTACAGTAATGGGAATATAAATCACTCTAATAGCAAAATCAACTTTCTTATTATAGTTATTATGCTAATATTAAAAAGCTTAAATTCCTTGATAGCATTGATATTTAAATTTAGGACACCAGAGAAGGAGGGAGTTGGGGGGGACTTCATAAAATTATTTTAGAGAGAAACTCTGAAATTTTGTCCATACTTGAATATTACAGAAACTATTCAAGCAGCTGGCTGTCAGCTATGTTATAATTCATAGTGAAAAAGCCCTCAACAGTAGAGTCCTAACAAGAGCAACAAAGCCTTCAAGTTTAGGGCATGAAGGAAAAATAAAGTGTCTTTAATAATATGACGGAGAAATGTATAGATATAACACTTCTGGGAAAAGGCATTGCTACACTACATAGTTAGCACCAGATCCTTGGAGAATACGATTTGGAGTAGCTCCAGTGAGCTACTTTCAGTTAAGCTGCATCAATTTTACCGGCTGAGGTTCTGATCCATGAAGTCTAAATACTGACTATTTGTAAATCCCATGGTGGTGACCAGAAAACTCATCTGATTGCTAAGACTTTAAATCTTCCCACTGTAACTTCTGTTCAGGATTGTATTTGCATACATCCTAATTTCTTGTGTCCTAGGGCTCTGCACTGTTTTCAGCAGTTGCTATTTTTGGGGGGGGGGGGGGGGGGGACCGGAGGGGGGAGCTGCACCTCTGTGTTAAGCAAAATTATTTCTGTCTACTTTGTGAAGTTAGTAAGCAAAGTCCAGGAATCCTGGTGTGTGAAACATAATCACTGGATGTTAGTGGATTATAATTTCTTTTACGTTTCAAATTTCCTAGAGTTAGTGTGATTATTTTTAGGGAAGTCCCAATTTCTTATAATCCCACTTGACCTCTACAATGCCTTCTGTTTTATGGAAGCACTGTGTTGCCAAGAAGGACTAAAAACTTCTGGGAGTGCTGGGTGAAATTGTGTGTGTCAAGATGTTGTTCTTAATCATGTGCTGTGTAAAATAATAAATAGTATTGCAAGTCCAACTGTTACCCAGCCTTTTACAGAGCAGATAGGACACAGGCAACACTTAGTAATTATTTGTTCATGTGCCCTACAGTGACCTAAGCATATAAACTTCCTAGACATAGCTGGGAGTTCTTTTGTACATCTGAAGAACAGTAAATGACCAGGGCCAATGACTGTAGAATGGAAAATACAGTAGTGGGTTGATGCTTTTTTAGGAATTTGTAATAGTGCAAGCAAAGGAAGAAGGGTATGTCCTTTCCCAGAGTGGGGCAACTATATGGGAATGTTTAGGGGCAGCACTCAGAGTAACAGCCTGTCCTGAAATTAGGGTGGAATTTTGCTTCATGATGATTAGCTCCCTTGAGTCATTAAAAAGAGCATCTGAGACCGATTCTCTGAATCTCTTCCTATGTTCCACTTCCAGGTTCTGAATTTTCCAACTAAAAGTGAAGTAGCCACATCACATAGGGGTCAGGCAGGATCAGTGGTTAGGTCTGTTCTGTACACTCAATCTCGGTTATAAGCTTCTGCTCTTTCTGAGTTCCATTCTACTTTAAGTTGCCACTGATCTTTAAAACAAAGTCTTTGTGGATGTATAAAATATTATAAAAGTCGTATGTATTTATGTGTAACTGAATTATTAGAGTTTCAGTGTTTAAGAAAACTTTCAGTCTATTTTCTCAGTGACGAGAAACTCCCAACTTTCCAAATGTGAGGGAGCCTAAAGTTCAGTATTGTATCAAAGATTCTCTGTTCTGGTATCTGTTTGACAGTCCAGTAGCTGAGGTCATTGGTGTTAGCGTTTGAGGATGGGGAACATTAAGGGAATTTTGTACAAGTTTGAGGGAAAGTCATAAATGTTCATTAAACAGAAATGTTATTAATTTTTCCAATGAAGCATGTAAAATACACGTACCCTAAAAGCTAAATCAACCACACTGGAATGTCAGGTATATCAAACTTGAAACTAACTCTCAGAAAATGCAGGTTAAGAGAGAGTCAAGACTATGTAAACACACTTACAGAAAAGATTTTTGTAGAAATAAAATCTAAAAATACTACATAGTAAGTACAAATTGTTGACATGGTTCTACTAAATTTTACATATATAGCCTTACCTAAGCTTAAATTCCGTGTTGATATACATGTAGCTTCTGTATTAGGTCAGTATAGTTTAGAATGAATGTATAGACGTTTTTTTTTTTTCTCTTGTACTTCAGCACAGTTAAGGTGGCTTGTCTGAAGAAAGACTGTAAAAGCTCTTCTTGAAAATGAGTAGGTGCAACATTTTGTTAAGGGAAAGTACTGACAAGATATATTTGTGAAATATTTTAGGCCTCTTAATTAACTTGTGCTAGTATAATCATGCTGAAGACATTAGGCTATAGTATTTAAAAAAAAAAATAATTGCACGGTCCAGAAGGCCTAATTTCTGTGGGTACATAACATTTACTGAAGTAATGTCTAATTAGTAATATTTTTCACTGAATTGTGTATATAATGATAGAATCATAGAACGGTTAGAGTTTGAAGGGACCTTCAAAGGCCATCCAGTCCAACCCCCCTGCAAGAAGCAGGGACATCCCTGACTAGATCAGGTTGCTCAGAGCCTCATTCAGCCTGGCCTTGAACGTTTCCAGGGGCATCCACCACCTCTCTGGGCAACTTGTGCCAGTGTTCTACAACCCTCATTGTAAAAAATTTTTTCCTAATTTCCAATCTAAATCTACCTCCCTCTATTTTAAAACCATTACCCCTCGTCCTGTCGCAACAGGCCCTACTGAACAGCCTCTCCCATCTTTCTTGTAGGCCCCCTTGAGGTACTGGAAGACCGCTGTAAGGTCTCCCCAAAAACCTTAGTCATGCTTCACTTAAATTCTTGTTATTCACTTGCTTAAATATTTTGGTTTAACAGTTTATTGTCTAAGTCTTTTAATTCAGTGGCCTGATTTACTTTAGAACAGGGTACTTTTAGGCAGGTGATAAAGTTGAACCTGAAAATATTTTGAAAGAGCATCAAATCACTATTACTTATGCTGTCTTCTCCCTCTGTGTTCAAATTTAGGAAATATATTGAATGTTAAAACATTTTTTTTCCAACTTTAAAAATATCTTTATTACCATACTGGTAAAAATCTGTGGTAGTTTTCAGTTTACTAGAAGAAATAAGAAATTGATATATAGGATTGAGAGAAGTAATAGTATCCGGAAGTGTGTGCCCTTGGGAAACAGCTGGTTAGATAGAATACAGCCATTCTGAGCCCCAGAAGCACCTTTTCATGGACCACACTCTGGGTTTCCATCAGAGGGCTCTGACCCAAAGGGTACCACTCCAGTACCTGAAAGGATTGCACTTAGCCCAGGGTTTGTATATTTAGGAAGCTGAGTATATCCAACTGTATAATCAGATCATTGTATTTGTGACGCTACTCTTTCAATTTGGTTTTTTTTTGTTTATCTCACAACCAGTAACAACTTTTAAAATTTTATTTAAAGGGAAGAAAAAGTTTCTCTGGATTTTAAGTGTGTGTTCTTTTACATCTGAAGAATAAAACAGGGAGCAGTAAAAATTTTGTTATATACTTTCGCTGTTAACAGAAATTAAATTGATGGAAGAAATTCTATATCTTAATAATTGAACAGGACTTGTATAATAAAGTTAGATCCACTTAGATTTCTTGTACCTTTTTGAATCAATAAAAAGTGTAGAAGTGATGAGGAACATTAAAACAACCTAAAATGCGTCATTAATTTTCACGACAACTTCCTTGTAAGTTTTTTAAGCCTTCTAAGCTCAGTACAATTAGTGCATAACATTGGTCTTTAAAGGGAACCAACCCTACATTTGCAAAGGACTGAGTTGGGTTAGCTGCCCTTTTCCACGTCTGCTTTTCATGTTCTTTAAGACAGAATATGATGCACCACAGTGTGAGCTTAACTCAGGAGGACTCCTTTTGCAAACTATGGGGTTGCGCACACTAAGGAATAATACTTGGTTTGGCCATCAGGGGCTCGGTGTGAGTACAGTGACACCTCTGATGATCAGTTCTCCCTTTAGTTCCATGTAAACAATAGTGAAGAATTTAACTAAATAAAAACCTGCCACTATAAAAGCATTTAAGTCATCAAACTACTAAACAATTTATTGTAATTGTTCCAAATAACACCTAATTAGTTATAAAACATTGAACTGGCTTATTGAACTCCACCATCTAGTCATCTGCTTTTCATTCTCACAGTTGCTGTGCTGACCAATATGTAACTTTCTCCTTACTTTTAAAATTGATTTATGGAGTTGTGAAATGAATTCTACAAAAGCAAAAAATTGGGAAAATAGTATCTTCCTATGTAAATTGAAGCAGTATACCAAGGAATGTTTGCAGTAGATGTTTTTTTAAATAGGTATCACTTTTGGGGTTTTTTTTAATTAATTTTCTACCAGTATTTAGTAAAGAGTTACTAATAACAAGAAAGATATCAGAACAGTTTCAATAATGTCCATAGTTCCAAAAGACAAGTAGCAGTTAGTGTCCTGGAGTCTTTCTGCAACTAAATGAGCATATTATTCTTACAGATAATTCTGTACTTTGGCATCTGAAGATATCTGTGGCTTAGTGTTCCATAACCACGAATGTTCTGAATAGAGAGAAAGAAAAGGAGTTGCTCAGCTAGCCACTTTAGAGGCAGTTTTTAAGGAAAAGTGATATTTTCATTTAGATGAGAAAGCAGTTTAATAATTTCATGGAAATGAATCAAAAGGATTTTTTGTTAAACAGTAGACGGTCAGTCTGCATTGCTACTGGCTTGCCGTTTTAGGCAAACATCTAACTGGTTCTTTCTATATCGTTTTCGGAAGAGGTGATAATAAAAGAGGTGATAGCAGTAAATACAGTGTCAAACTGTACTACCTATGACATACAGAGTAGCTCTGTATTTATAATGTTTAATTTATCCCCCTTCATTTTTAAAAAATTCATCTCTTTAGCATCTCCTTACATGCAAGGTTGATCTCATTAGCTTGTGAAATTGCTGCAGATGACAAAATAAAGAGCAAAACTACCAATGTGAACATACAGTTGAAAATGAAACAATGTACAGTTTGATCACAAAGTTGATTCCTATTAAAAAGGCAGGTGTTAGTATCTCTGAGACAGGGCAGAGGCAATGATCAGGTACAACTTCTGATCTTAATCAATCCTGTCCCTATAGTATGGATCACAGATTCTTTGTTTTGTTTTGGTTTGGTTTTTTTTCCCCAAAATGTGAATTTCTAAGTAACACGGTTCTCAGATTTCTAAATGAGAATTGCACATTGGAGGTGAAATAACAGAAATAGATTTTGTTCTTTTAGGGCTTAACTCTTCAAGGTTCTGTTAGACCTAGGAGATGTTTGCTCCTGAACTGAACAGTTTTCAATGGGATCTTCGGAGTAGCTAATGCTTGCCAGAGCTTTCGTCATCTTGCGGAACTAAGCTTTCCAGGTAGTCCCTAGTGCAAGCTAGAGCTAGTTCCTTCTAGCTCCTCTTTGGTAGACTCTCGTATTAAAGCCATGCAAAACCAAAAACCTCGATTTTTCACCATGCCTAGCAGTGCAGGCTGGAGGAACTACATGCAATTTGGAGTAACATAGCACCCAGGTGTTAAAAGTTCACCCAGGTTCTTAACTAATCCCACACAACACAAAAATAATTCAAGGAAGCGATGTATTTGCATATGAAGGAATCATTTGATGTTTCCAGTAACCCAAATCCTGTTTGCTTCGACTTGAGAAAGGACAAATCAGGATTTGTGTCGTAATGAAGTTTTCTGCATTTTGAAATATTAGTGTATTTAGCATTTATTTTTTTATGTTACCTGGTGGAAAAAAGAATTTTGCAAGAGAAGGTATATATTAAATTACTCATATTTCTAGTTTACTTCTGCAAAATACTTTTGTTTGTATTTGGATGACAGTATATGAAAATATACTATGTCATTTTTTTAATAAATAGCAGAAAGATTGCAATCATATTAGACTTTTAAAAAGCAAAATATTTTATTTTCAATATCCTCCTTTCAGATGCACGAAGTAAATTGCAGTTATTTTTTCAAAAAGCGCTTTTTACATATTTTGCAGTAGTGCCCTTTAATATCTATAACAATATAAATATCGTTTTATTTTTATTAGACTTCATAAATATATTGACATATCTGTAACACTAAACATGAAGCTTCCAATGCAAGGGTTTGTACATAGTCCATATCCAAATGTCACCATTATTTCATTTAAAAGATCCCAGCATGTCTACCTCATGATCCTTATAAACTCTATAGTACTGAAATACGTCAACACTTTTTCTTGCTACATTCATTAAAATTAAGCACCCTTACCCTACCCCATCTGTAAACATCAAGTCAATTGGCAGCTAGCACATTTCCCAGTCAGCAAGCAGTATTGTGAATTTTATCTTCTCTTGCAGAAATCAATTCGTCTTCGTTGCAGCAGATGAAATTTCTTGTAACACCTCTGCAGGTAACAATCATTGATACTTCTTGATGCATCACTCCAGGTCTCAATATCCTTTTTCACATGCTGCATTTAATCGTAAGAGAAAGCCTAGGAAAATCCATAGTATAAATTTTTGGAATAGTTTAATTAATTTATAGCTCGAGCCTGTAGGTTCTGCCATATAGAAGACATTAGGTTATTTTGCTGACTTTGGTGTTTTATTTCCAGTTTAAATATCATATGGCGTAGAAAAGTAAGGATATGTTAAACCTTCTAATAAAAACATACTGTGCGGTACGTCAAGAATTGTGACTTTTCAAAAGTCAGAACAAACAGAACTAATGGAAAGAGTAAAGGCTGAGATGTACATAGGACATTGTAAGTGCTATAGAGTTAACAATTGTCTTTTCAAGTCTTTGGGGGCAAATATTGCCCACAAGGGTACTGCAGACCCTAAAGCACTCACAAAGTCTATCGTACAGATAAGATAGTGGGAGAGAGGGTCTGCATCTGCAGAGGACCGCTCTCTAGTCAGTAACAAGTCTTAGCTGCTTTGCTAATATACTGTCATGCTGTAAAGCCATGGGTACGGAAGAATGAACAATGTTTTTAAAAGGTAATGGCAATATATAAATATATTGAACATGTCAAGAGATTTTTCTCTCTTTTAAGCAATAGAGTTTGAACAATTTTAGTCTTATATCAGGTAAGGATGGTATAACATCACTACAGAAGAAATCAAACCCCAAAATAAATAGTAACAGTGCTGGGACATATTGTGCCAATAATGTTATACATAAGAAATCTACTGGGTTCATAGAAGCTGCTTGTGCTGAAGGATGAAAGGATATATGGTGTGATACAAAATGTTGCTATTAAGAAGTGTTTGTTTATAGAGTTTTACGTTAGCAGAAGTAAATGAAAAGTGAAGAATTTTCTGCTTATGCCATAGTACCTACATAGAAACAAATAAAGAATGTTTATTTATTAAAAAAGAAGATCATAGCTAAAGCCAAAATATGCTAAGAATGTAATAATCTGTTTGCTAGCCATAGCATTTTTGGTGGTAATCTGAAAAGTTCTTCTATAGTAAAACCTGATTTAACATAGATTTTTCAAAGTCCTGAATCATGAAGAGAATACATTTTTAGAAGTCAACGTCTGACACTTTCTTCATCTCACGAGACTTGGATTTTGGCTTTCGTTATTTCACGTCTGCTTCCTGCTCAGCTCCACATCAGAGTGAGCTGTAGTAGGGAGGCTACTAATTTATAAATCTAGAATAACTAATATGTGAGATATAAGTAAGAATAAATAAAATTGTTTTAGCATTTTTTAAACTTGGAGTTCTTGAGATAGGTATGCGGTCTTTAATCTTTTTCTTGTCCTGAAAACAATTTCCTGGTTTGTACAGCTATAAGTATTTCCAAGCTATAAGTATTTCTCTGTTAAAGACTTTTTTTTTTTTTTTTTCCCCCTCAGTTCAGGCACAGTTTAAGTGCCTGACTTAAGGCACTTAAGACTATATTATACGTATTCCTTATATCACTACTTTGGAATTCCAGTCAAAAATATAGCTCTCTTAATTATCAGTAAATTTAGTGAACTTTACACAGAAGGAAATGGATTTCTGTGTATATTTATTAATACTTTTTCAGTTTACCAGTTGCTTACCTCTGTTGAGGTATTGTTGACTCAACAATAAGGTTTTTTTGTTAGGTCTGTTTTTGACCGTATGATGTATATATCCATCATAAATGACTGTAGATGCCTTTTTTTTCTTTTTCTTTTTTTTTTTTTTTTTTTTGTAATATGATCTGGAGAAAGCTAATGAAAGTCTCTATCTTCTGTTTCTCATATACCTAAGGTTTAGTCATAGACTTGAAAGAACTTTTGGCTTTATAAAAAAAATAAATCTTTGGCCCATATTCCTGTGCTAAATGTTGCCAAAGTTGCATCTTTCAAATCTTTAAGCTGACTTGCAGCTAATTTATTACCTGATGTTTTGTGTTTTAATACATGGAGCACATATATACATAAACTTTAGAACCAAAGCTAACCTTCCTGTGTTTTTTCAGATGCATGCAAAACACCTACAGTACAATTTTATAGTGCTTTTTTAGTGCTCCTAAACTCAATTACAGTCATTCAACTGTGTTTGTAAAATTGAAATAAAGTGAAGATACTGATAATATGCTCAATGTTTGAAATGTGAGTATTGTACGTTTGTATTGTTTACTTGTAAAGAATGTATGTGTTTGTAGATTTCAAAAATAATATAACCAGTAAAATTTTGGTTGGAACTTTATAATGATATGGAAATGGGAGGTCTTGGGTGATTCTGCTGGTAATACTCTTCTCTTCCTTATGCTTTATCATTCTTGCCAGATAATACTCAGTCCTCAACCACACGACATCTTTTCTGATTTGGTAATAAACAAATGTGTTAATGAATGGACAGTGTGTCCCTGTACACGCTTTGGTTTAGGTACGTGCATCTGTTCTTACATGCAGATGATATATCTCCCTCTGCTAGATATTCATGTATCTGGCAGAGGGGACCTTCCATGGGAAATTTAGAAATACTTAACTCCTGATTGCATCCAGTGCATTCTGAAGCTAAAAATAATTACTCTTCAGAAGAGAAGTTCTGTGCATCTGGGATAGACCTTCTCTGGCAGGCATGATTAAAGACTCTGCAAACAGACCTGAACTAGAACAGAGGTAGGGAAACTATCTGAAACCTCCAATCAGTTTGGTGATGGAATTTTAACAAGGATCTCTGAAGACTACTCTAGCAAATCTCTGACAATGGGTACATTAGGGGAAAATTAATCCTGAGGCTCCTTGGCTGATTGTTGTTGTGGGGATTTTGCCTTGTCAGGCTTCTAATAAATCAAAATGAAACTCAGAATAAACCCATAGTTTATTTATATGTTGATTAGAGAATAATTTTCTTTTTGGATCTTTAGCATTTTTAATTAATTTTTCAAACCATTGCTCAATATATTTTTTCTTTTAGATTTTGTAAGATCAAAATTCATTGTTTGTAAAGAAAAAATATTTTGTAGTGTCTTTTCCAAATATATTCTAGGATATACTTGCATATTACATTTTATGATTTTTTTTCTGTAAATATGGGGCAGGATAATTATTCTATATTTATATCTTTCTTTCTTCCTCCAATTTTTAACTGTTATCCAACTTCCATCTACAAACAAAAAAATCCACTACAGTTGCATGCCTCGTATTATTTTTCTCCCAAGTGTATATGCAGTTTATAATTTTGAAATAACAGAGAAAGAGGCAAGTGTGTATGTAAACCTGAATTTGGAATGAAGTATGGTGGAAGTGGATATAACATCTGTCCAGTTGTGACTGTATTTATTTACATATTTGAGCAGAATCATCCCCAGGAGGTGGGATTGTGTGTGTGTGTGTGTGCAAAAGAAATGTATTATAAAGCTTTAGAAGTTGACAGTCTTTGGAGAAGTTATTGACCTCCATTTGGAGAAAGATACAGTCTCCAAAACTGATTAAACATTCTGGAAGGTTTAATTTTATAACTCTAGGAAATACATTTCATGAAAGCAGGCAGCTTAAAGAAGCAAACATTGGAGTTTGTACTATTGAAATAGTTTGAACAGAATATTAACAATTTTTAACCAATGCATTTCCTCAAGCCATTGCCTGTATACTATCATTAACCCATCAACACTACTACTATCACAAATTTAATTCATGAAACAATAGCAAATATGGAGGTACTTATTTAAAAGCAAATTGTTATTTTACACAGTGCTTAGAATGGTTAAGGTGCCTGTTGTGGCGTACCTCTGCTACGGTACATAAATAATCGTAGCTGGTCAAAATTTTGCCATACAAGCTTGCATACAGCTCATTGACCTGTTTACCTGTCTGGTAGATTAATCAGATTATGCTGTTTCAAAGGAATTTCCAAGAAGTACCTAGAATCTAAACTGCCTTGGAAGAATGCAGTTTCAGAGATCTTTCCTTCAGCCTTTTTGAATGACTGCGTAAAGACATATGTTCAGTTGTGAGAGGTTATTCCCTTTGAGTATTGCTGCCTATGGGTTTGACTTCAATTCATGAAGCAATTTGACTGGGAAAATGACCATTTTCTATGAGATGCTTGTATTATTATGTTATGTTCTTGCACTAATCAGAGAAAATAAAAAATGAAGGAGCATCCGTAAAGTCTTTGTGCTAGTGTTTACTTCAGGCAGTACTGCTTTTCCCTGTGGAAAAAGGCAGATATTGAAGTTTTTTCTCTGGAAAGGCTAGGAAATACTGTAGTAATGCACATTATCAAACAACTCCTATAAATTCAAGTGTCCTTTCTGTTGGCAGTTTAAACTTGCGTTTACTGCCGCTGTAAATAGTTGCTTACATGGAATTTCATTTCTTACAGCTTTTATGGCTCTTGGTAGTTGTGTGGTAAAGATGTCCAGCTGTTGGATCAGTTGATAAAAATCAGTAAACACTTTGATTATCCTCTGTTCTTTTTTCATGAAGTTTGATTAATTCCCTTTTCTCACCCAGTGAAAACACTGGCAGCCCTTTTGGCATCTTTGTCATTATCTCTTTGACAGCTTGCCTTCCCGGTGCTTACAGTTCTAGGTCAGTTCACATGGCTAGTCAAATGTGACAACATGACAAGATTAAGTAAAGCTGAGGTTCTGTGATTTGTAAATGGAGGATTTGCAATGTGAAGCTCCGTTGATAACAGAAATAGTGAATAATCTGTGTTTGCCCTCAACAAGTGCATATAAGCATGTCTGCATCTCTGTTCTGGTTTTTTTTTTTTCTAACAAAGCAACCAGAATTTTTTTCTCTGATAGACTGAAAATAGTACATATGAAAGGTGGTTTGTGCATGTACATGTATCTCTGATTATATACAAGTACATTAAATAAACAAGGATTCATTTTTAATATCTTGAAATTATCATATTACATTTAAAATATTAAACAAAAAATAATATTATTGCATAGTACAGAACTTTACACTCAAGCACAAAAGACTGCTTTAAAATTTAATAAACAAAGTACCTGGTATATGTATTATTGAACTAGATAAGAATTTATTCAAGGTGTATTGTCCCAAAAGATAAAAGTAATAGTAATAGGAAAATGCTTTACAGATCAAAGAAATACTTGGTTTTCATTGTTTTAGGTGCCACTTGATGGCAAGCCTCAGTTTTCCCAGTGGCTTTTTAAAATGAAGTTTATTTTAAGTCTAACTTTCTTGGATAGAGATTATGCAGGAAGGTGTTGTTGGCAGCATAGAATTATGTTAGATTTTTAACTAGGAATCAAGTGAAATCCCTACATTTCTGTAAATCCAGACAGTGAGACTGAAACTTGAGAGAAAGCTTTTAAGCTGAGGTCTGTCCCTGGGATTGTTCCGTAGCAGTTATTCACTGTCAGCTCCAGAGGGAAGTCACCTCTGCTGCTGTTTGTTGCACTTCTGTATTTCTGCAAACTAACGAATGCCAACTGTATTTATTTAAATATTTAACAAGGATGGCTGTAAACATCTAACAAACTTCATCTGAAGTTACAGGTTGGCATACAGAAACAAAAATTAAAATCAGGTCTGAGCATCAATAACCAAAACTTATGCAAAATATGCCCTTCGACTAGCAGGAAAAATTAACTGATCAAATTAAGATGCAACATAAATAAGTAAACAGTCAAGAATTTTAAATTCATCTCTGCAGATAAAAAATTCTGAATAGGCTTCTTAAGTTTATTCTTGCTTCAACTTGCAGGAAAAAGTAACGACTGCTTTTAATATTTTATCAATGATGTATTTATGAAGATCCCTTCATGGAAATATTTTATTATTGCCCTACCCCTCATGGCTTTCAAGTCACACAGGAGTTCAGCACTGCAGTACACCTTGAAGTTTTGCTCTTTTATTGTGCTGTCTGTCTCTACTACATCTTCCCAATTCTTCTTCTGTTCCCCATCACAAATCCGTAAAGCATTATCCGGAGTGGAAAAGGAAAACTATATTCCACAAAATATTTTTTGGTCCTCCCTTGTAGAATGATCTTAGTGTTTGATATTGTGCTTTTAAAACTTTGCATAGAGGATTTTTAGCATTCTTAACCTTTGCAACCAAGGAAAATTACTAGAAACTGCTTTTATCAGCAGACTTCAATCATTTTCCTTGGTCTTAAATAAAAACTTAAGCTAGACTCTTTGCTCATTGCCTTCTGAGATACGTAGAGACTTGTTGCTCATGCAGGTGACCGAAATGCCTAAAGTTGCTTGGCATTAATATCCAAAATGAAATAAATTGATTGGTCGTACATGCTTTGAAGCACCGTAAGCAGATACCATCCTACTGTAGTAAAGAAATTTAAGTTAAAAGACTACCACTGCTGCACAGCATTGACCCACTGAGGTTAAAATACTGCTCAGCCACGTGGTGTGTAACATGTGCATAGAAAGGGGCTCTGCTACTCCTCTAATCTGTCTTGGCATCACCACAGTTATGTGACCAAGAGAAAGAGTTAGTTACTGGAATCATTTATCTGGATAAGGCCAGGGAACCCTTGCTTTCCTTGTATTCCTTCCCATTCTTTACTAAAATCTTCACATCTTTGTCTAAAATGTTGTTGCCATTCTGAAAAAGGAGTAATTTTATTACTCGATTCTTCAATTACATTCAAAGTTAGTAAAGAATGAATATTATTGTGAAAAAGTTAAAAATATGAGCTTTCCAGCGATACATACACTTTGTAATATGACAAGTAATGGGGGATTAGATCAGAGTTAGATTTTTAAACTTGTCTTTTTATGTTTCTTAAGCAGATTCATCATTTTCTATAGTAGTTCTAGCAATATCTAGACTTTAAAAAATGAGAGGAAGTGATCAGAAAGATATGTGCATAAAATTCCTAAAAAATAAAATAATGTTTAAAATTCTTGTTCTATAGTTTTCAAATAATTTGATGAAAAAGTGTTAACTTGTTTCACATTCTATACTGTGAATTTTTCCTTAACGTTGTTATTAAACCCTCTAGTATGTATATTATTAAGAAGCTTCTAAATGTCTCCAGTATCAGAGCTCCTCTGTCTGTCCTTGATGTGTATGCAAATACAGCCGTAGTACCAAAGAACTGAAAAAACAAAAATGGTAATTAGAATTGGAGAGGCACATCCTTTTTCTGTTTTTAGAGACTTCAGCAATTCCTACTACTGATGATTCAATGAGAGAGATTCCATTTTAAAGGCCCTACTAAAATAAATCTTACAACCAATTACTATTTTTAATTCTCTTTTTTTTTTTTTAATTTTGTGCAGCGGACAAGTTGTCCTTTTACGTAGTATTTTAGCAATTTTAAACCCTGTACTGAAAATGATTTAATAAATTTAGACATGGCATGCGTTAAGAAGAACATACCATACACTGGGATTTTGGTGAATAGTTTACAGCCACAATTACAGACGTTAGCATGGCTACATTGATTTTTTTTCTCCATTATTTTTCTGAAAGATGTTAGTCCACCTGCTTAAGAACCAGTGCCAGTATGGTAAGAAAATGCTAGCAAGCCTTTTTTTTTTTTTTTTTCTTTTTTTTTTTTTTTTTTTTTTTTTTTTCCTCCTGGATACATGTTCCAGGTATACTGCAAAATAGTGGAACTTACCTTGCTCTAATTAGTGGTGCTCAAAGTTGTTCATCAGATGTGTTCTTAGACAGGAATTTGTGAGTGCACCTATTGGTATTGATACATGGATTTAATGTATCAACGCTAATGTATAAACATTCTGTAAAATACAGAGATAATCGCATTGACTATTAATTTATTCAAAATACTTTGCCATTTGCATGTCCTAAATTTTAGTAAATTGTTTTCCTAGAATGATTATTTCCAGTGTAAATTATCACAAAGCATTTAAATGCCACTAATTTTAATGAGAAATGAGCATGCTGGCGTAATAGTGAATAAATGAAGCAATGACTATGTGACTGAACTAGCTTACTGATTCTCAGTATGACAATATAGTTCAAATCCTTCTTCCTATTTTCAGCATGGAAACCAGAATCTATTCTGCTAAACTTCTGAGCTTCAAAATTTGGTGTCATGCAAGGGCGTGTTTAAAAATTAGCATTTAAAAAGAAACCCACTTGCTTTAAGTTTAAGCTGACACTGTTCCTTTCCTCTGTGGAAATGAAATTTATTAATCATAATAAAACCATCATATTCTGAAGGTAGAGGTCACCCTGAGGAGAAAAAAAAAAAAGTCTATTTATCACAGAGGAATTTCAATGCATTTTTTTTTCCCAGATAATATCTGAGCATGTATTCTGTCCCCTGTGGAAATATATTCTTCCATGCTTGTGCTTACATATGTCAAGCATATTTAGGAGGGTGCAAGAATGAGAATTTTGCAATTAATTTAATATACTTTATTTTCTTGTACAGAAGATTTGGAAGAATGCTTTTAACATTTTATTTTATGTTTACATTGCACGCATTTGTTCAAGTGGAATTTCAATATCCTGTAAAAGAAAAGGAAGGAGTGTTTCTTATTTTAACAAGAATATAAACATTGCTAATTCTGAAATACCATTCTTATGTTAATATCACAGTATAAATTTCGCATTATCAAAATGTAAATGTAAAACATTCTTTTTATGGAGAAAGGATTAACTTAGGTCACAGTTTTCTCCTTAGGATTACTTCACAACTCTTTCATTTTAAGAAAGAATATGGTTATGCAGTAGGATGAAAAAAATAATGTAAAGCACTGACAATGTTATTACTACATGGAGTATTACGAAGAGTAATAAAAATGTACTCAGAAGTAAGTGCTAGATTACAAGTAATTTTAAAATTTCTTTTGAAATTGCTTAATGTGTTTGTTTATCCAAATTTTCCTCTTAGTTGTCCAGCTTTCTGTAAAACATTGATGTAATACTGCTAGCAACATGTTTTATTACATCAGTGTTGTAAACTTGCTAGTTACTCCTGTAGTTGGGTTAAATACATTAGTAATTTCATAAAGCACTATGTATTCAGGCTTGTTCCTTCCTTAGAAGTGGCCCTTGCATTTTGGCCACTTAAAACCAGCAATGGGTGACCCTTTAGACTCTCAGTTTGGTGGGGCACTGGGACATAGCCAAGGACGCTGCAGGAATGGGATGCAGTATGGAGTCCAAATGGATCAGAGCAGTGGAAACAAAAGCGTCCCGGTATGGTTAATGGTTTACAGCAGACCAAAACTAATTTCTTACAGATCTGAATTTACAGTCCTTGTTCAGTATTGCAGTAATACCAGTTAATTAGGAAAAAAAAAATTGAAAATATACTGATTCCCATTGCTTTAAAAATAATAGTCATGGCATTAAAGCATGTACAGTAACAGTACGTACAATTCCTCCTCCATGTTACTACGGGTATGAGGGAAATCTGTAGTGCTGGAAACAAGTTTAGCTTTATATTAATCATTTTCCCTTTCTAGATGTTTTCTTGCTGTCAGAATGAGATTTGGCTTGAGAGAATTAAAATTATAATGATGTTTGAAATGGATTATCAGACTTTAAAATTGTCATACAGAGGAAAATAAGGTGTTGTCTTCAATGTGGATGAACAAGACACCTGAGGTTCTGTTATGGCTACTATCAAAGCTAAGTATTTTAAATCTCTAAATGTTATCATTTTTGCATCCTAATGCAGAGGGTTACCAAGGCGGAGGTTTATGGAAGTTCTTCCAACCAAAGATGCTCCAGAGTATGGGGT